>NC_052535.1:89518555-89673255 GCF_016699485.2 Gallus gallus
TTGCTTCTGAAGGAGCTGGGAGAGCCAGAGCATCTGTGCAAGGCTTTCTTGTGCTACTTGTCCTGCAGACACCCTCATCAAAGCTACCAACCCCTGTATTCCCAATCCTCCTGGTTTTCTCAGTGGCTCTGGGTGGCAGAGCTGCCATAGCAAACATGAGCAGTGCGGCGAGAGGCTATGCTCCCCCAGGACTGCTGACATCTGGGGTTGGGGTGAGTCATAGAATCACAGAATGGCTTGGGTTGGAAGGGACCTCAAACATTATCTAGCTCCAGCTCCCTGCTGTGGGCTGATTGCTACCCAACAGGTCATGGAACCTTAGAATCATTTAAGTTGAAAGGGACCTCTAAAGGCCATCTGGTCCCGCTCCCTGCAATGAATGGGGACACCCACAACTCCATCAGGTGCTCAGAGCCCCGTCCAGCCTGACCCGAGTGTCCCCAGGGATGGGGCACCCATCACATCTCTGGGCAGTCTGTGCCAGTGCCTAACTACCCTTACTGTAGAAAACATTTTTGTTACATCCAATCAAAATCTTCCTTCTTTTAGCTTAAAACCACTTCCCCTTATTCTGTCACTAACAGACCACACCAAAGGTGGCTCTCCTCCTGTTGCTAAGCTCCCTTTGGGTGCTGGAAGGCCGCAATGAGGCCCCAGCTCCCTCAGCCTGTCCCCGTAGGAGGGATGCTCCAACCTCTGATCATCCTCATGTCTCCTCTGGACCCTCTCCAACAGCTCCTGGAGGAAACACCGGGCGATGGGGTGCAAACAACACAGCCCTCCTTGCCTTCCAGCAGCGAGCTACAGACGCTGATACTCCATCTCCATGCTAACCTTTCTCAGTCCCTCTTAACACTGTTTGTAGTTCTGCTAACCCATAAAACAAGCGCCCTGGGAGTTCTCCTTCGAAGCAGACAGCAGTATAAACAAACACCCCACACCGCTCTCCTCACGCTGCAGCCTCGAGGAGCCGTGTGTGCAGCTCTGACCCCGCAACCTTTCCTCTGGTTGGCAGCGTGCTGGCGTTGACAGTCGGAGTGGTTCAGCCAGAGTTGAAAGATAATTGCTGGAGGAGCAGTGGCCGGGATGGTATGTGTTATTCAGCAGGACCCCCTTGAGGCGAAGCTTTGAATCTGGTGCGCATTTCAAAGCATGTGTTAAACTTTATGTGATACTGATTAAAACGGAGGGCTTCGGGGTGAATTGGCACGGCCCCACGGCCGCATCTGCCAAATGACATGCAAAGAAATGTCTCGCTGCGGCGCGGGGCTGAGTGCTCCTCTCGGCAGGATCGGGCTCTGGAAGGGGAAAGCCTTTTCTGGGGCATCCCTCCTGCATGGTGCACACACACCAGCGCTTGCAGGTCCCGCACAAGCCCTCTGCTCGTCTGGTATTTTCATTTAAAGCCTTTTTCCTTTCAGACCCATATGGAAATAATAGTTCTCCCCCTTTCCCTCCACCCCCGTCGTGTCCTTCAAGTTCGAGTTCCCACTCAGCAGATGTAAAGAAGTGAGAGGATAACTGGAGGCAGGTACAGAGATGATGTAATGATACTGTGCTGCAGGGCTTAGCTGTGCCTTAGGAATGGAAAGATGTGGCACCAAGAGCTGTGGTTAGTGGGCACAGTGGGGATGGGTTCATAGCATCATAGAATGGCCTGGGTTGAAGAGGACCACAATGATCATCTGGTTTCAACTCCCCTGCTATGTGCAGGGTCGCCAACCACCAAACCAGGCTGCCCAGAGCCACATCCAGCCTGGCCTTGAATG
The DNA here is from genome assembly GCF_016699485.2 of Gallus gallus. Taxonomy (NCBI): domain Eukaryota; kingdom Metazoa; phylum Chordata; class Aves; order Galliformes; family Phasianidae; genus Gallus; species Gallus gallus. Next base: position 89,520,325 of record NC_052535.1, read on the forward strand.
CCTCCAGGGATGGGGCATCCACAGCCTCCTTGGGCAACCTGTGTTCTTACACACCAGGCACATTGTGGGGAGGGTTTGTGATTTACGTATGCCAGCTTTCTTTGTTTGCCCATTAAAAATAAAGAGAGGAGCCCTCCTTCTTAGGGTGTCTTTTGCTGCAGTGTTATTGAGGTGTAGAGCAGCTCTTTGAGCAACTCCAAAGCTGTTCCTTCTGGTGTCAGACAATAACACGTTCCAGTAGGAGCACACATGGGAGTACTTGGTGTTTGCTGGGGTTGCCAGCATTGCTAGTGCTCAGAAAGCAGCCGGGTCCATTTTCTGTGTACCCAGGAGTAACTTCAATTCAAGTGATGTGGTCCTTGGCACGTCTCCTTCTGTCTCGCGTTGTTTCAAATGGTTGTGTAGAGAAAGAAAACAACAGAAGAGGGAAACAGTGGGATGACCATGCCTGGAGTTGTTCCAGAGCCATGGAGATGTGGCACTGAGGGATGTGATCAGTGGGCATGGTGGGATGGTTTGGGGTTGAGCTTGGGGATCTGAGAGGTCTTCTCCAACCTGAATGATTCTGTGAACATCACTGGGTTTTGGTCCGGCCCAGCTTGTGGTCAGCTGGGTTGATGAGCAGTTGGCATGCTATCTCCTCCCTGGACTCACAGGGATTGTGCAGATTGGCTCCAGATTTCTGCTGGGGTTGCAGAAATCACCTACGATCTGTTTGGTGACCTTGGAGACAGTCCAGGAAAGCCAGTTTCCTTACATTACACCACTGATGGCTCAGCCCTGTGACCCTAGAGCCAATTCCCGTCTCCGTGATGCTCAAGCTGAATGATGCAAACCCTTCATCCCCAAAACAGTGGGCACCAGGATACTGAGGTGTATAGAACTGTTACCCATTGCCCCTGCTGTGTGCTTGCCAGAAGTGTATCAGCAGAAAAAGGCTATAGATGCTTTTTGTTCCTTGAAGTATTTTCCTTATAAAACGCTGGCGAGTGGAATGACATAAGTGAATCATTGAAATATTAATGGACAGATTTGTAGGGAAAGGGAATTCATATCCTCTGGATCAAAGAAATTTGTTGTATATTAATTTTATGTATTTACAAGTTCAGATGTTTTCTAATGTCGTCTTCTTGCACTGTTAGCAGTGAATGTTTTCAATAAGCCTTTATTTGTACCAAAGCTGGCTGAGGCACTTCCTGTTTGCCTTAGAGATGGTGGCACTGCCTTGAAGCCAGTTGGGCTCAGGCCTTGGGGCTGAGTTTAACCCCTTGGTGGCTGACTGGGCTGCACCCACACCAGACATGTAATATCTGGGAGCTCTTGGCACAGTCTGCAAGAAATCTGGTTTCATTCTGGAGGGCCCAACGTTTGACATGCAATTAAAAGGCTATGAGCTTTGCTAACTCTTATAAATTTCTTTTGCAAGTGTGCCTGTTAAAGTCCAGTTTTATTAGCCACCTGTGCACGCTTTATTTTAAATAGGGATGTTGGCCCTGTAAACCTGACTTTTTAAAATTTAATGTATCAGATGTTATTGAAGTATCTTTACAGTGCTGTGCTGTTGTTGCAGCTGCAGCTTTGATAGCTTATATTTGCAGCTACTGCAGATCTGAGTTTGTGCATGTGCTTGTGTGGGGGCAAGCGTGCACACACACAGAAACGTGTTTTATGATATTCCCAGTGAAGCATCTGCTGCAAAAGCTGGAGAGGGCCTCGTGTTGGGGGCAAGAAGCTGTTCCCTGAGCGTCAGAAACTGAGTGCAAATTGAATGCGATGAAAAGGTTGGCCTCTTCTTCCAGGTAACAGCAATGCAACAAGAGGTGATTCCTCAAGTTGGGCCTAAGGAGGGCCAGCGTGGATGTTAGGAAACATTCTCTGAAAGAGCAATCGAGCACTGGCACAGGCTGCCCAGGGAGTAGTGGGGTCACCATCGTTGGAGATGTTCAAGGACCATGGAGATGTGGCACTGCCATGGTCAGTGGGCATGGTGGGGTGGGTTGGGGTTGAATTTGATTGTAGAGGTCTTCTCCAACGTCAGTGATTCTATGATTCTAAATCCAGAAGGTTGAAACAGCCTTTAGCCATTCAGCCCATCTGTTTTCAGACATCTTGTAGCTTGGAGCCAGGCCTCCCAAAAACAGCGTTCTATTGCAGCTGAACTAAGATGGTCTTCAGAGGGCATCCAGTCATTCAGATTAAAAGAGACATCCAGAAGTCTCTTGTCCAACCTCCTGTTCAAAACAGGTCAGATGTTTAGGTCATACCACGTGTTTCATGGCTTGACATCCTCTGGGGATGGAGACTGCAGAGGTTTTGGGAAATCTGTCCCACTGCTTGGCTCTCCTCATTGTGAAAAAGTGTTAAGAACTTGGTTTGTTTATGTCTGTTTTAAGCTTTTCTCTCACTCTGCACCACTGTGAGGAGACTGCCTGCATCTCTTTGGTGACCTGCTTATAGGGACTGTTGGGTCCCCATTAGCTTTCTCCTCTCCAGGCTGCTGGGACTTGTTCCTATAAGTTCTCTGTTCTTGATGGGATCTCTTTTGGGACTGTAACTGGTGTTGAGCTTTGAGCAGGTGAGCAGCCCTAACAGCCTATTGGCTCAGTTTCTGGGTGCTTGGATGAATATAGCTGTAGAAGACTTCTTATGGTGTGTAAGCAGAGCGGATGCTCTGCTTTGTGCTGCTATGTGAGGCCCCAGGACTTAATGGTGATAAATGAAGGACTCATTATGAAAACCTTGGGGATGTTATCTTGATGGCACATCACACTGCCATCCCATGAGCTTTGTATGCTGGGCCTCAGATGGGAAGATCCTGGTGTGGTATCACCATCCTGGAATGCGGACTTTCCGATGCAACGAGACTTGGATCAGCTCTCCCACGAGCACAAACAATCCACTCTCACGTGCTGGGATGGTGGGATTTATTGGGGCTGCCCACGACCCAGGCCAGCTCATGCTTACCTCTTTGATAGAGATCTCTGAAGTGTGAGAGCACTCCCAGGTGTTTGAGGCAGTGATTCTGTAGCTTGCCATGGGACGATGGCCAACGACCGGACGCCACGCTGGAGGCTGTTGCAGTCAGCTCAACTATTTTGTCTTTGAAAAGCGTGGTGGCTCCTGGCTAAATAGGGCATATAGGGTTTGGCTGTCTCAGTTGTGACTCCCCAGTTTGATTCATGTATGGATAGCTTCTTTTTATTTGGGTGCTTTCCTTCAGAACTGCAGATTTTGGGTCGCGCACCAGTAAGCAAACTTGTATGATGTGGTTTTTAAATGCTAATAATTTCCTCCTAGGCAGAGACCTTCTGTACCAAGCATCAGCCAGGCTGGAGAAAATTAGCTTTTCTGCCTTATAAACCCCTGTGAACAGTTGTTGCTGATAGAAATGTTGACAGACCCCCTTGCTTGGCGGTCTGCATGGTGCCACTGGAATGAAATGTCAATAGTCTGTGCATGGGTGGGACAGCTTGTATACAGCTGAGCCTCACATTCTTTATCACTACCAAACAAGTCTTTGGAATTGTTTAGTGAATTTTCATTGTTTTTTTTAAAAGTATTTATTTGCTTTTCTCCCTTTTAAGCCAAATCCTTGTCATTTGCTGCTTCCTGGACTCTGTGATTTCTGATTGACGTCAAAAACAACACAAAAAAAACCCCTTCCCTGTGTAGATTAAGCTGCCGAAATGCCTTTGAGGCGTTGTTTATAGGTCTATGTTCTTTCTTTGCTGAGCGAAAGTGAGTCCTTTAATGTCTTCCACATTTCCCAGATCTCTCTGTCTGGATGCAGAGCTCTGTGGCATTTGAAGATGCCTTTTGCTGCTTTTAGGGTGAGACTGAATGAAATGTTGGCAGACGGGGCTGCAGTTCTGCCTGTTAAGGTAAATGTAATGGGTCTGAAGGGCTCAAGATCAATGCTGTTGGAAGCTGAAGACCTTACAGCTGCTGAATGATGAAGAGCAGTGCTGTGGATGAGTTATGCTCTGGAAGGAGATGGTTTTTGGGGGGAATGGAGGGTGAGAAAGAACAGGCCGTGTAGCCTGGGCATGCTCCAAGGACAGCAATGCTTTCTGAAGCAGTAGAACGTCTTCTGGTTCCACTTTGCCTTACAGTTGCACGTGGGTTGTTGGTGCTGCAGTTCCAACCTTCCACCACCTCCATGTGCTGCAGGAAACATGTGCTGGGATGGAGCTCTGGAGACAGCACATCGGTCCTCATTGTGTCCTGTGACCAGAGACTTGGTCCCTCACTCCTGTATCCTGACGCCATCTGATTGCTGGAGCATGGAGCAGGACTCGTGTTCCTGGCCCCTTCTGTTGGATTTCCAAGTGAGTGGTGGTGGAAGTTGCATTGAGAGCCTGCGGCTTACCAACTGCTTTGTAAGAAGACCACTCCTACCTAGTAGTTATTTAGCTCTCCTACAGCCAATGGGAATGCTCTTTCAGAATGGCATGCTTCTTCTCTGGTGTCCCTTTGCCCTTTCTCATTGCAAGAGGCTGGTCCACGTGGGATGTGGTGGCACACTCTGCAATCAATGGAGCTGGTGCTCAGACGTGTGGGTAGGGCTATGAGGCCTTTGCCCTTGTGCTGGTTTGTTTTCAGCCGTGGGGGATGGCTGGGCTTTGATCATGGCCTTCTGTTGGAAAAGCAAATGAGGCACTGCTGATACGGATGTCCCAATTGCCTCTTTTCTTCTTCTTCCAGTTTCTGGATGCTGTGTTGCATATGAGTATGGGCTGTTCTTATGAATAACAGTGTGAATCCAGCGTTGCTTCCCTTTTGCTCTCTTTTTAATGACTTCTATTGATGGTAAGGGAAGATTGGTTTGCAGGGAAGCTGATTAGTAGTGGCTGAGTTGCAGGTGTTTGATGACACAGACCTGTGTGAGGTGGAAGCAGCTGCACCATCAACTCTAAAAGAGTTAACATTTGGTTTTTGACATCAACATTCAACATTTCTGTTTCCTGTTTGGCCTGATGGTTCTTTATGCCAGGTTCTTTGACCTCAGTGCAGCCTTCCAGGACCTAAAGGGAGCCTATAAACAGGAGGGAAGTCAACTCGGAAAGGGTAGATAACAGCAGGATAAGGGGAGATGGTTTGAAGTTGAAGGAGGGAAGATTTAGGTTGGATATCAGGGGGAAGTTCTTTACTATGAGAGTGGTGAGGTGCTGGGACAGTTGCCCAGAGAGGCTGTGGATGCTCCATCCATCCCTGGAGGTGTTGAAGGCCGGGTTGGATGGGGCCCTGGGCAGCCTGATCTGGTATTAAATGTGGAGGTTGGTGGCCTTGCCTGTGGGGGGGGGGAACTGGGGCTTGATGATCCTTGAGGTCCCTTCCAACCCAAGCCATTCTATGATTATATACTCTGGAGAACAGGGGAATTGTTGGAAGAGGAGTGGCAGGTGATACATTCCACCTTTTTAACCATAAGTTAGTTGCATATATGCTGTTGTCTGGGTTTCTTTGCATAGGAGTGCTGAAGAAGGATTTGCTGAAGGCTGGGTGTGCTGTTAGTGTGTTGGCTGTGCTTTGGGGCAGCTGGTTCCCTGTTACCATTGGACTGTGCGTGTTGCTTCTGGTGGGCACTAGTTTCCCTACAGATACTGGTACTGGAAGTTATATTAGGATTAAAGTGAGAGTGCTGACAGCTCTTATCTGCCAGAATTTCATAGTTATGTGGCCATAAAACAATAAAGACGGCTCATACATTATATCTATCACTTAATACATATTGATATGTAAATATTTCATCTCCCAGTGAAGCTTCTTTCAGTGCATTCATCACACAAGAGCTGATCTAAGGATCCCTGGGTAGGGAACGTGTGGACTCAGGTTCTGTCTCCATAATGTACTTTGTGTGACACCAGGGCTTTATGAAATACATGTGTTGCCACTAAAACTAGGAATGATCCAAGCGAGAAGCATTCCATTTTACAGCACTCTTTCAACTTGAGGCTTAAATGCTGTATTTTTTTTTCAAGTTTCGGGGAACTTCCAGTCCACTAAAAGGGGAAAAAAAATGAAGGAGAATGGATTTTATTTTTAACTGGTGATCGCTTTGTAGTATAACAGCATGAAAAGCTATGGGAAGGCAGTGAGAAGGGACCTGGGACTGTGGCTGTGTTGTGTGAAATGTTGAAACAGCAGCATGGGGAGAGCAGTTTGTGATAATTGCCCTTTTGGAATTTCAGATTTCTGGCTAATTTTGTGTAAATTTGACAGTTGCCCATTCAAGTTCAGCCTTGTAACATCCAGTGTCTGGTCAATGGAGCTGGGAGCAGGGACTGGAGAGGTGAGGCATTCCACAGCTAATTGCCAGCCTTGGTGTTGGCCTGGCTCCTAAACAAAATCCCTTTGAAATGAAGCAATCCTTTTTGACTCATTTGCCTTGAGCAGAGGCGTGAAGGCGCTGCTGGGCCGGAGCTGCTCAGAGTTGCTGTACCCACCAAGGGGTCATTTCAGATTATTAACACTCCTAGTCAAGAAATTAGGGATTTTCATCAGTCCTAATAACCCCGTAATGTTTCCTTTTTGCGTTCTAGAACTTGCCAGCCTGAAATCCCCTCATTAAGAAATTCCACCTGAACAAAGTTGACTCATGCACAGAAATACAGGTGTTGCCAAAGCCAGAGGAGCCCTCAGCCGTGGAGCTGCTGATGGGGCTCTGGGTTGTTTGCATGGGGAGATGCTTCGGATTGGATTGGATTGGATTGGATTGGATGGATCTTCAGCGAAGCAAGTAGAGTTCCTGCCCCAGGTGGGGATGTGCTGCTGGAAGGCTTCAGAGTCTGTGTGGAGTATCAGTGAGCATCCAGCCAGAGTGCTGCAGTAAAAGCACTCAGTGTGGGTTTTCTTGGGAGAGGCCATTTGATCTGCATCCCCAGTTCTTTCAGCCTTCAGAGCTGGCTGTGTGCAGGTAGCCAGATGCTGATTGCTGTTGACTTCTGATCCCATAAAACCTCTTTTGAACAGCTGGAAACAATTGCAAGCGAGCCCATGTTCTTTTGTTTAACCAGACAAAGCCTATTGTGAACTTCAGCAGTGCTCAGAGGGTTTCTGCTGCATGGTACTGAGGGACAGAGGGCTGGACACCTCACTTGGAAAATTACACTCCCAGACAAAAGAAAGAGCCATTGAAACAAAAGGGAGATAGCACTTGCAATGCTTGGCTGACGTTTGCATCCATAGGAAATGCTTGAATAGGTGCTGGAAGTGCGTTTCTCCAAGGAAGGTGCTTTGCAGTGCTGGAGCCATCCTTGCAATGCCTGCCTGTGTAGCCTTACACTGAGCTTCCTGTACCACGGAGCCTGAGTGCAGATTCTCATCTGCAGTGGGATTTAACTGTAGGAGAGAGGGCTGTGATGAAATTGTGCTGCTGGGACTGTGCTGTGGATGGGGTTGTAGAAAAGCTGAGCACGTGGTTGGTGCCGTGCGTTATTAATTTGGTGTGTGCTCTCGTTCTGAAGGGGCAGAGCTGCACTTGCAGCCTTTCTGCTCTCTTGCTCTGACATTGCTAGACCCAGCATTTGACAGGCTGAGCTGAGGCTTTAGCAGTTGGAAACCACTTCAATGGCTCCTCTGAGCTATACAGATTATCTAAGTAGGGGCCCAAGGAGCTCTCAGACTCCAGCAATCAATCCCTTATGTACTGCTCTGCCAGGATCCAGGGCTAACGACTTTCCTGTGCTGCCTTCTCAGACCGAACCAAGCTATTTATTTCTTTTTTCTTTTAACCGTTGTTCCTTTTAAGTTAAGGGTGTCGCTGAGGGCGCTGGGGATGGAGAACCTGAGAGCTGAATTAGTGGCCTTTGTGTTGCAGTGCATCTGATGAACCCGGCTGCCCTGCTGGTTGCTTATGTCCTTCTGGGGGTCAGTTTGTTCTCTTCCCCTTTTTGCATGCCCAGAGATGCTGTGGGTGCCCCTTCCCTGGAGGTGTTCAGGGCCGGGTTGGATGGGGCCCTGGGCAGCCTGGTCTAGTGTTAGATATGGAGGTTGGCGGCCCTACGTGCGGCAGGGGGGTTGGAGCTTGATGATGATCCTTGAGGTCCCTTCCAACCCCAGTCATTCTATGCTTCTGTGATTTCTATACCAGCTGCCAGCAGCTTCTCTGTTGTTTCCCAGACTTGTGGAGGAGCTTTGACCTTGGCTCCAACTCACTTGGATATTGCAAAATGAGGGAACTGCTGTGCCAAGCGGGGCCAGAGGTCCCTTAATTGCTGCTTCCGCCAGCCAGAAGCTTTGCATTAAGATAAGCTGCGGGAGCTGTTTGTTGTATTAAAATAATGCTTATCAGCCAGCTACTTTGGAGCTGTGAAGTGCAGAGACAACACAGGGACCTCCAACGGGTGGTCTTGCTTGCTGTTAAACAGCAGCTTGAGCGTGAGCAAGGAGAGAGCATCTGCTGTGGCCAAGGATTTTGTGTGGAGTGCAGGATACAGACTGGGCTGTAGGTGGGCAGTAGGGCTGCTGCAGGGGATCCGGGCATTCATTAGCTTCTGGGAACTGTTAGTTACAAAGGATGGATGGTGGGTGCCTAAGGAGAGTCATCAGAAGCTCTGCAGCTGATGCAAAGGCTGAGGGATAAGTCTGTGTGTGGGAACCTGCAGGCAGGGATCTCTGCACGTGTACTGCAGCTCCAAACCCCTCAACCACGAGACTGCAATCCTTCAGAAACTGTCTCGCTGCCTCTGAGACGTGCCAGGTTCCTCATTTATTTTGCTTTCATTCATGCCTATTAATTCCATTAGAGCCCGGTGCTTAATTTTGGAAGTAGGTGATTTAATCTTCCTTCCGCTTTCCCCCGGCTTTGGCACGTCTCGTGCATCCCTTCTGTGATGTCTGCTGCTGTAACTCATCATTTCCAGTTTTATGAATAGTGGAGGCTGACTGCTTTCCCATTTGGGTAGCGGGGAGGAGGAAAAAAACTGATTATAGGGCCATTTTTGTACAATCAGTCTCAAATGGGAGTCACTAATCGGTGAGGGGTGGCCTGGGTAAATCTGTTCCAGGGCTGCTCCACGTGCTGATGTGTACTTATGTTAGTGCCTTAATTTCTTGAATTTGAGGAGCTCTGATCCATGGAAAATGAATGTGTTCCTCCCGTGCCATTGTCTCTCTGAATTACAAATGTTCCCTTTTTTGGGGGAAAAGAGAATTAATTTAATAGGCTCGTAGAATGGTTTGAGTTGGAGGGGACCCTTCAAGGCCATCTGGTCCACTGCCTGCCATGAATGGGGACACCCACAGCTCCATCAGTGCTCAGAGTCCCATCCAGACTGACCTGAACGTCTCCAGGGATGGGGCACCCACCCAACCTGTACCAGTGGTTCAGAGCCACTATCGTAAAGAACTTACTCCTTATATCCAATCTAAATCTCCTCTCTTTGAGTATGAAACCATTTCCCCATGTCCTATCACAACAGATCCTGCTGAAGACTGCCACCTGGGTGCAGACCTTGCCCTTGGCTTTGCTGAACCTCATGCAGCTCTCCTGTGCCCACTGCTCAGCACGCTGAGCTCTCTCTGGATGGCATTTTGCACACCAAACCCATTTTGTAGCTATTGACTCAAATCTCTGCTGGTAATTTGTTTCATACTGGAGTGTTTCAGAGCCACAAGGAAACTGTTGGCAATTGGAATCGTGCAATCCTAGGATGGTTGGGGTTGGAAAGGACCTCGAAGGTCACCCAGTTCCAACCCCACTGCCAGGGGCAGCGTTGCCAACGGCTAGATCAGGTTGCTTTGCCCTTCAGAGCAGTCAGGAAGCACAGTTTGGTGCTGTTTCTCAGGAGGAGAGGTTGGGAGGCAGGGAAGGGGAAGGTTGAGCAGTGCAGGCTTTGCTCCTATAGCTGACAGCAGCAGTGACATCACGACGGCTGGGAGCAGATCGGAGGTCTCCATCCTCCGGCCACCCAGGCTGCATTGTGATAGCGTCAATGGGATGGGCTTGGAGCTGTGCAGCTCGATGCTGGGGTAGCTCCCAGCCCTCTCATTCCATATTCTTAAATAGAGGGGGGGGACAGGAGGGGAAAATGCCAGCCTCCCTATGGGATTTCATTCTGACTGCTCCGAGGGCTGAGGCTAAAACAATAGCGCCCGGGAAGGCTTCTCCCTTCTGCGCGGTCCTTTTGAAAGCTGAGTTTAACATTATGAATACCTTGGGCTCAGTGGCATATGCAGAACAAATGTGAATCAAACGCAGAAATAATTCCTTCAAGAATTTTATTTATTGATGTGGTAGCGCAATACTACACTGTTTACAATAGAGAGTTAAGTGGGATTTTGGGTTTGCTGGGAAGTTGACAGCTTGCGGTCCCGAGCAAAATTTCTGCCTTTTGTGGGATGAAAGAATAAAAGCTATGTTCTTGAAATGGTTATTTATAAATGATTTGAAAGTTTGTTCCCTTTCCAGGCGGGGGAGAGCCTGCCAGGCCTGCGGTTACTGCAATGGTGAAATTCTGGATGTGAAAAAAATCACAGAAGTCTGTTTGCATTAGAATAACAAGATAAAGAACCTCGTGGAGGCTTGCGGGGACTCAAATGAAATGCAGTTGTGAACAGATTTCCCTCACTGCCTTTCTCACGGGTAAAGCCTTGGGAAGCGAGGGGGGGGGGGGGATCTGGAGCCAAGAGCTGGAGATGGGGGTCACGGCGAGAGGAGCAGGACGTGCTCAGAGGTGGGATGCGCGAACCTGCAGTGCTGGCACAGAGGGTCAGGACTGAGATCTGTGCCCCAAAGGAGATAATAAACAAGTAGCGGATTCTTTTCATGCTGTCAGATGCTTTTGGCGTAGCAGCAGTGTAAATTGAAGATTGTAAATGGAGAAATAGGGCTGCTGAGCGGTGGTTGCTGCCTCCTCTGTAAGGCAGAGCTCTGGGAGTGAGTTGCGCTGTAGGAAATCGGAGCGCTGTAATCACATCCGGAATGGATCCCCGACACCTGGTGTGTCCCCTTCAGCCACACCAAGTCCCTGTGCCTGCTCTAGGCTGGGTGGTACCACCCTCCTCACCCTGCTCACAGTGCAGCACAAGAAAGCCAGAGTCCAACGTACGTATCATAAAGTCATTGAGGTTGAAAGAGACCTCTAAGATCCCCAACCCATCCCACTGCATCCCTCAGTGCCACATCTCAGTTCTGCAGCACCCCCAGGGGCGGTGACCCCATCACTGCCTGGGCAGCTGTGCCAATGCATTGCCACTCTTTGTGAGAAGTTTTCCCTCATATCCAACCTTCAGGTATTGGCTTATGCATGGAGAGTGATCCGTGACATCATGCACATGGTTGACAAATGCCAGCTATCTTTTAATGGATAAAAAAGCCCTGTGGAAAAGGACTCAGTGGGTTGTGGTGCCTTATGGAGCAGCTTATTGGCAATAAGTGACTCTATGGAGGCATTTTGACGCTGCCCAGGTCTTGAAGGAGTAGGTGGCCTGCTCCACATGTTCGTGCTGCAGGAGACAAGTCTTTTAAGGTTATTCCTTCTGTATTTAGTCCATGCCATGTACTTAATTCTTCAAGGTGCTGTGGTTTGTGTTCGTAATGCTAACAGCCGTGGGCTGCATCCTGTAGAATGGGAGTACAGTTGTGCAGCAAAGATCTGTGTCCTAGATAGTGCAGGGCAGTGAAATCCCATAGCCCTGGGCAGCATTCTGACCAGCTTTGAAGCTTGTGGAAAGAAAATTTGTCCAAGTGCTTGGGCTTGGCAGAGAGGTTGCAGTGTTGGATCGATGCCCTTAGTATTCCTTTTCCTAAAGAGCTGATAATTATGCCCTCTTAGAGGGTGGTATGATTACGTAGAGTTTTTCTTGTAGATACTCTCAGAAGGCTCAGTTGAGTTTCCAGAGCAGTTTTGCAAAGTAGATAAAGGCTGAAATGAGGCATGTCGTGGCCCCAGGAGATGACCAGGGATGACATGGAGATGTGGTCCTTGCCCAGTGGTCTGCCTGGTGGGAGCTCATCACCTTGGTGGGATGGAGAGGACACGAAGGGGTGTGGGAGGTATTACAGTTCCTGGAAGGGGATCTTTCCTCCTTGTGTCCCTCCTAGGGCAGACTGAGCCCTTTGTCCCTGATGCCCATCAGATGGTACAGGATGCCAAAATGACCTGCCTTGCTGCTGCTGCTGCTTTGCTTTTGTCTCTTTATTCTTGGGCCTGTTTCGTTGTGAGCCTTGAGGCTTCTTTAAAATAGACTGAAGTGGGGGAAAATGCTACGTGAAAAGATGAGGAAAGGGCTGAGGTTGGATCCTGCGTGTGCCACTGCTGTCTTCTGCAGCGTGTTTGCTCTCAGCACCATGCTGGACTCACTCGAATCACACACGAATGGCTGCTGTCTGTTGTGACATCAGAGCAGAAGCCTTATGATGGCGTTTCCCCACTGCCTTCATCTCAGTGGGGAGCCCTTCTGCCAAGAGGGCTTTGTGGTGGTGGACACAGTGAGGACCAGAGTTGATGAGCAGATGCCGAGTATGGCAGCATTGCCTCTCCTCTCCACCATCCCTTGGGTCCCCTCCAGCCAGTGCAGCCCATCATGTCCTTGGTGCTACCCACCCGAGCAGTGGAGCGGGCATGGGTGTGTTTGAAGTTGTCCAAGAATGCAGCACGGTCGGATGCCAACTATTTGTTTACTTCTTTTAAGATCTAACATAATGAGTTTGTTTACGAGGCTTCAGATAGACCAGAAGGAACCCATCTGATTATTTGGAGAGCATAATCTCTCCAACCATTGCTTATACAACAGAATGACCTGGGTAGCTTTTCTTTTTTTCCTTTCCTTTTCTTTTAAAGAAAAGAAGTTTAGTCTTCCAGTCCCTGAGGATAATTGCAGTGTCTCATCATTTGTGGGCTGTTTTAAGTGCACCATTTGTGGTAACGCTCTGTGTTGTGGTGGCCGTGGGTAAGGCATTACTAACAGCACATGTGTGGTCACTGGAGGGGAGGTGAGCAACCTGCCAGTAGGTCAGCAGTCTGGGCAAGGCTGGGAGAAAAGAGCTTTGTGCAGGTTGAAGCAGCTGTGAACCGGGGTGGTTTGTTGGTTTTTTGGTTTTTTTTTTTTTTCACCCCAGTTGAAAGGTTGAAGTGCACAGCAGTTCTAAAAGCTGTTTCCCGTAATTTTGCCTCTTGCCATAGAACCATAGAATGGCCTGGGTTGAAAAGGACCACAGTGCTCATCTAGTTTCAACCCCCCGCTATGTGCGGGGTTGCCAACCACCAGACCAGGCTGCCCAGAGCCACATCCAGCCTGGCCTTGAATGCCTCCAGGGATGGGGCATCCACAACCTCCTTGGGCATAGCACTGGATTGTGTACAGAAATGAGCCTAGCTATTGTTTGCACAGAGTATATTGAATTTCTTATTTAAGGCACAATGTTAGGGAAGCACTGCGTGCAGTAACTGCTTCTTGTGCTCCTGCAGGTTCTGGTGTCTACCCAAATGTGGCCAATATTGGATCCTCAAATAGCACTGACAAAAAAAAAAATGGTTATATGAATTAGGTGCAGCATAATCCTCTTGGGGAGACACCCAAGGTCAGGCAGGATGGGGCTCTGAGCAGCTGATGGAGCTGTGGGTGTCCCTGTTCATTGCAGGGAATGGAACCAGATGGCCTTTAAGGGTTCCTTCCAACTCAAACCATTCTATTCAAGGCCAGGTTGGATGAGGCCCTGGGCAGCCTGGTCTAGTACGAGATATGGATGTTGGTGGCTCTGCATGTGGCAGTGGGGTTGGAGCTTCGTGATCCCTGAGGTCCCTTCCAACCCAAGCCATTCTATGATTCTACTTTGAAAAACTCTTAAGACGTATTTTAGACTCAATTGTACATCATGGCATTGTTGGCTCTCTTATTATGTGTTTTTATTTCTTCCGTCTGTACAGAATCTGTAACCCCTCAGGTTAATGGAGGTCTGTCCTTGAGTTTTGGGAGTGGAAGTTTGGGGGTTTGGGTTGTTTCAAGTCTATGTTAGCACGTGTCCACCCTGCACTAGGACTGCGCTTTGTAGGGTGTCCTTGATTACCTCCATTCTTAACACACCAGGGCCAAACACTGCTGGTATCATTTGATCCTTTTAACAAGACAGAACTCACCCCTTGATGTCTTTTAGGGTCTCCAGCTGCCTTCTGGAGCCGAGTGCTGCTCTTTGCATGGTCTGTATCCCAGTGCTGGCAGGAGGATGCTTGGGTGCATGAAGGCAGCACCACTCCTCCCTCCTCCTGGCCAGGGCTTGCTATTATGCCTCTTTGAGAGGGATTTGCTCTCCATTGACCCTACCTTACCCTCCCTGTTTTCATCAACAACTTGGATGCAGATTTTGAACGTATACTGAGTAAGTTTGCAGAAGACCCTAAACCAAGAGGAGCTGAAGAGGCCTTCTAGGGAGATACTGGCGCACTGGAGATGAACAGCATGATGTTTAACCAAAGCAAGTGCAGGTGGGATGGAGTAGGTCATCTCCAGAGGGCCCTCCTGAGCCCAGTGATCCGGTTTGTGGGGCACTGTCATGGCAGTCTGTCCCTTCACACTGCGCAGTGGATGCAGTCACACCCTATGGAGCTGTGATAGGGCTGGAAGCTGCTTGGTTGCACCATTGCAGTGTCAGTTGGCATTGTGCAGTACTGAAGTACTCTTGCCCACTGTTGACTTGCACTGTGTTTATCCCCTTCTCGTGGCTTTGAAAAATATCATCATCCCACGAAATTGCCTGACTCCACTTCTGCCTTGTTCCGTTCTTATTTTGGCTCCCGTGGGAGGAAGCTGGAAAGCCAATTTTTGACTTTTTTTTTATCAAGTTCCATCACTGATTCTTGTTTATTTCTCTTTGCTTTTGTTTATTTGTTCATGTTTGCCTACTGCAACCGCCTCTCAGATGCAGAAATACAGAAAGCTTCTCTAAGCCTTTAAATTCCTAATTGGAGGCAGGGCTGAGCTGCCATAAGCCTTCGTTCCGGGGGAGCTGGCTGCTGTCCCAACAGCAGTGTAGAAATCGACTTTGGAGCAGTTGAAGTTATTGAGAGAGACTTCCCTGTTTTTCCTCAAATGAGAGTGCTGCTTTTTGGTTTTGCTTAGCTGATGGGAGAACGGAGACAAGCGCTCACCACCAGCTCCTGTAACACTGCTCTTCTGAACCTGCAATGGTACAAACCAGCAGTGCTCATGTGGCCTGGGCTATGACAGTCTGTGCTGATTCAGCAGAGGTGAGAGGCGAGTGGATGTGCCCAATAGAAGGGTGTAAGGGTGCTCTACATTGAGCCCTGAGCTGCAGGGTTGGGACATCCCCTGTCCTGAGAGCTGGGCTGCATTTCCAACAAAGCCACGTGCGATGGGAGACGCTGAGATGGAGGAGGAGGAGGTGGTGGTGTTGAACCAAATTAGCTGTATGAACGCTGCTTGGCCATTCCAGCTCCTTTTTTGGGAGCTGATGGCTGTTTTTAATCACTGCCCTTATTGCATAACTGTAAATGTTTTCCTGTTTTGATGTCTATTAAAATTATAAATTACAGAAAGTGACCTGGCGTGGCCGCTTGTGCGCTGGGTACAAACCTCCCCCCAGGTTTCAGTTACGCAACGATACGTATTTATAGGTAAAATGGTTCAGTCTTTTTGGGCTTCCGTGTTCTCAGTAGAGTTGGCCAAGGAGAAGCGAGGAGAGGTGGTAGGCTGGGGAATGAGGAGTTTGTCTTTAGGAAGGGAAAGGTCAGGAACAGACTGTAGAAAGGAGGCCAGAACAGAAGAAACCACGATGGAGCAAAATAAAACGAGAGAGCAGGAAGGCTGCCTTATATTTTTAGGGAAGCTGTTGCCAAACCCCAACGTCTGTATCTCTCTTGGCTACCAACAAAGGCATCTGTGTTATAAATGAAAAACATCTACCCTGTCATTTTATTTGTCTTGGAAGAACGGTCCAAGGAAGGTTGGTTGCTGTGCCGTGTGTGTTGCACCCTACTGCTTCTGATGACTTTTAGTAGCTCGGGCTTTTACCTCCAGCTTGGAAAGCAACTTTATCTGCTGCTTTCCTGGGAATTTTAACCACGATAGTCCTCTTTTTCCCCAGTCTTTGCACCACTTTCTTCTTGCACCATTTTCCTTTTAATATTCTCATTGCAGACTTGCAGCAAGATCTCTGTTTCTTGGCACCACGACTATGACCTATAACCTTCTTGGAGCAGGGCCAGGCAGCTGTTAATATTTGCTGCAGAAATGTCTGTAGGACTTTGTGCAGAGATGTCATAGCAGGTTTTTTTCTTTTGCTGCTACCTTTCATTACGTGAGCATTGCCGGAGCAGATGCAGGCTGCCCACGGTCCTCCCCCTGGCTCTGCAATGGGCTGTGGCCCTTGGCAGAAGAAAGAGAGCTACCTGTGCAGGACTACAATCTCGGACCAGGTTCATAGAGGATTGCCCCAACTCAGAGGTGCTCGAGTTTGGGTTGTGGGCTTGGAAATGGGCATGGGAGAGCAGAGCGTTGGGTGAGACCACGAGGACTGTCTTACAGTGGGAACTCACAGCCTGGCACGGTGCTGCGGAAGGAATATCCTGCTGCCCTCCATGCCCAACCTGTAATAACCCAACCTGTAATAAGCACGGCGCTGGAATCTCAGCGAGGGAGATTTGTGGCTAGAGCATTTATTGGGAACCCGGTGTGTGGGTGATGACAGCTGCAAGGGATTACACTGGAGGGACTTGGAAAGCAGCTTTGACAAAGATGTGTGGCCAGAGAAAAGGCCGCCGTGTCCTCCTGCCGCCTCGTTGCTCAGCATTTATCCTTTTTGCTGTTCCAAAAGGATAAAAAAAAAAAAAAAAAAAAAAGAGCTGTTCACTTAATTTCCTTCCTTTGAAGAGCCAAAACCAACAGTGTAAAAGCAGACATATGTCAGGAAAGAAGTCCTTTCAACCCCTTGCCCCCCTCTAGGAAAGATGTGATTGTTGACGTTTTCCTTTGGGGTTCTGCTGCTAACCTAGCTAATCCTAAACAAGGGCGTAATTAGCTAATTAACCTCAGGACATGTTATACACATGCGTTGCACCTCTGGGAAATAGAAGGCACTCTCTGCAGAAGCACTGCTTGCAGGAGGAGCTGCTCTCTGCTCCCTGCTGTGGGCAGGCTGGCAGCAATAAGGTGTCAGGATGCACATGGGAAGCTCTCCACCAAGTGTTCCCAAGCACTTTTTCTGATGGCTTTTGCTTTTTCTGACCTTATGTGGTCCTGTGTGACCCCCCCCCCCCGCTCCCCCTCCCTAGTTTTCAATGCCACAGCTTCTCCCTAGCAACTACAGCTGCTGCGCATCCTCCTTAGATAGCAGCTCATAGAATCATAGAATGGCCTGGGTTGAAAAGGACCACAATGATCATCTGGTTTCAACCCCCTGCTATGTGCAGGGTCACCAACCAGCAGACCAGGCTGCCCAGAGCCACATCCAGCCTGGCCTTGAATGCCTGCAGGGATGGGGCATCCATAACCTCCTTGGGCAACCTGAACCCGTTCTGCCTGTGAGCCATCTTTGTGTTGGTGCTGCCACCTGGTTTTGGTTTGAAAATCAAACCTTTTGTGAATTAATGGCTTTAAAGAGAGGTGTTAAGGCTCGGTTTGAATGCAGTGTTTTTTGGGATCCCAAAGAAAAGAAAGCCTCATTTGCCTTTCCTCTCAAACAGGTATAAGTGGGAATGTAGGGTTGTGTTAGCTGCAGCCACTTCTACAGTGCTTTGGCCTAATTCTGTGCTTAGTCTCCCAGTAAAATTAATTTTATTCAGTCTTAGAAATTTGAAACCAAGGGTTGAGTCTGTGCTTAAGTTATAATTTCACCATGACCAAGGAGGCCATTTTAGGAAGCCTGATATTTGCTGCATTTCTTGTAGGGAGCAATGGCGTCAACCCTACAGCATGGAACATAGGTGGTCTTTGAGAAGCTTGCTTTCATCCCATGCCTTTGGTGATTTCATAGGGTCATTAAGGTTGGGAAGGATCACCAACCCATCCCACTGACTGTCACTCAGTGCCACATCCCCATGGTTCCTGAACACCTCAAGGGATGGGGACTTCACCACTCTCTATGCAGCCCATTCCATTGCCTTTAGACTTCCCCTAGAGCTGCCCATGGTGCCTGTGCCTTGCTGGATGCTGGACCTGCAGGCTGCTGCCTCCGTGTATTGGGACTTCAGAGCAGCACAAGCTGTACAGAACAGCTAGCTGCTATTCTGAACGTAAGTCCTGTCTGATTTCTGAAAAGGAGTCACCATTGTCCAAAAATCCAATGAGTGTCTGAATCATGCAGAATAAACTGGAAATGGTTCAGCTGAACAAATAAGGCTTCTATATAAAATGGAGTGCAATAACTTGCAGAGGATTGGAAAAACATGTCAGTTACCAAGAAAAATACTATTGCATCCATATTAATTTTTCATTTTCGGTTAAAAGAGGAACCGTAAGTCACTCTTAAACTGCATTTCAAAATGTTATATTCTTTTTAATGTCCTGATACAGCAAACCATGGCTATTTAGGAAAGTGCTTCAGCATGCTTAAGTCACCTTTAGGGGAAATTAGGCACATGCTTAAAGCTGAGCTTGCTCTGAAGCGCGTCGCTGATTCCCAGCTCCAGCATCCCAACTTACTGAGGTTGGCTGGAAAACAGCTTAGATTTCAATTTTGTTTTAGACAACAACGAGAGCAGCAGAAATATTTCCACAGCATTCTTAAAATATGGAGGGATATTGTTTTATAGAGAAGCTTTTATTGCATTGTCTGCAGCCTGAGAAAGTCCAGAGCAGTGAAATCACAAGTGAGCTGTATTGATGTAGCTCACCAGCAGTCGGGTTTTTATAATTCTTTGTGTCACTCTGAATGGAATATATAGAGTGCACCCAGTGTGATTTTAAAAACAAGGTCCCTTGCAGCTTTAAATAATTGCTTGAATTAAAACAAAATAGGGCGTCTTTCTTCCATCTTCTTCAATGCGTGCTGGCGGTGGCTCTCCCCAGGAGTGCAGCAATGGGGCATCACAGGCAGTGGGGCTCTCATGCTGCCCTTCTTACCCAAGACTGAAGCGTTTGGCTTTGCTTAGTCTGATGTGTTCCATGTTTATAGGAGTGCTGTGTGGGAGACGTTGGGGCTCTAATTTGTGCTGTCAGAAGGAGTGAAGAGCTCTCATGGAGGAGTTGGGAGCAGCAAGAGCCTCGAGGTCCTTCAGGAAGACTGGAATGTTTAGTGAGCTGTTGGGTAGCTGCAAGGGGAAGGGAAATCCAAGTTTTGCTATTTGGGGAGGTGCTGAGTGTGGCACAGAGCAGCTGAGCACTCACACACGCTTCTCAGGGCTGTACATCTCGGCAGAGCATCTCTCCAGATTGCACATGAGTTGTCTGTACGTTCTTGTTTCTCTATGCAGGGTGCCACCAGCCCAGGGAAAGGCCTTTTCCAGGCGGTGCTGAGGGCTTGGTTGTCTGCATCTGTCTCAGAAGTACCGTTGTCCATTAATCATTGTCCCGTGGAATGCATGAGCTGAGATCCGGATTCATTGTGCCATTACAGGGATGTTTACCAAACCCAAATGTCAGGGTTTTGCTCACTGTTTCCAGTCTGTGCTGCCTCTGGCTGTGGCGTGACAACAGAGACAGTAGCCTTGATGTGAAAGAGCAGCAAAGGTGTTCAGCAGATTTTTGGCTCTCTGCTTCTTCAGAGGCTGCCTGGCTGTCTTCTTTTTAGTCAAAAGGTTTGTGGGTTTTGTTTTGCCTTTTTTTAGCTGTTAGTCCATTCCAGGCCTTTGTCTAAACTCGCTGTGACGTTACTACTGCTAGCAAATGTTCCTGTGTTCCCCTTTGCTCAGGAGCTCAGTAGTCAGAAGGGATGGATGCATTCTTCTTGCCCTTTGCCCAGACAGTGCGTAGGCAGCTGCGTGCTGTGCTTCCCTTTATGTGACAGTTGTTGCAGTCGGCTGTGTTCCTGATCCTAAGGCAAAATGTGCTCTGAAACCTCAAGTATCTCTGCCCTGTGAACTCAGCTAACACGAATGGGGCGCAGCAGAGCTGCTCCTTGAACGCCCAGCCTGACCTCAACACACTCGAAAGGTGGGCCTGGGTGAATCTAATGAGGTTTGACACAGCAAAGTGCAAGGTTTTGCACTTGGGCTGGAGGAATCCTAGGCATATATACAGGCTGGAAAGAGCAGTCCTTGAGAGCAGCCCTGAAGAGAAGGACCTGGGGGTCCTGGTGGATGAAGAACTGAACCCTGGAGGTGTTCAAGGCCAAGTTGGATGGGGCCCTAGGCAGCCTGGTCTAGCATCAAATGTGGAGGTTGGTGGCCCTGCCTGTGGCCGGTGGGTTGGAGGTTGATGATCCTTGAGGTCCCTTCCAACCCAAGCCATTCTATGAACCTAGGAGCATCCCTAGAAGGCTCACAGAACCAGTAAGGACCTTTAGGATCACCAAACCCACCCCCAACCCATCCCCACCACGTCCCTCAGTGCCACATCTCCGCTGTTCTTGAACACCTCCATGGGCGATGGCTCCCATTCGTGCATGCTGGGGATGCGCTCTGCCGACGTTCTGCTCTGTGGTTCTGGAGCCGTAACGCTCTCATGTGAAGCAGTTTATGGGACTGCAGAGATGAGAAATCTGCCGCCCGATATCTACATCGGCTTGCAATAAAGTTTTATTGCTCCTCCTATTTCTCACTTCTGAAGCTGGGAACGAGTACAACTTGATATAAATAATGTTCCTAAAGGAGACTTCCTACTTTTCTATTTATAGATGGCTCTTTCTTCATGCATATGGATAGCAGCTTCATTTCCTCATCTTCAGCAGCTTCTGTTTGATCTCATGGGTGCTCCTTCTGCATCTTCGAGGAATATGGTTCAATAATTGATCCCTCCAAGAGTTTGAACAGAGAGTTGGAAACGATTTTTGGAGTACCTTGGGTTCATTTGTATAGGATGTTTGGGAAGTTCACCTCTAGGTCTGCATGGAGGACCAGTGCTACCTGGTTTTGTCTTCATAAGATGTTAAAAACCAGAAGGCTGGTTGTGGAAGGCTGAGAATAATCCTGTTTATATCAGAGCCAGTTGGGAATGTTGACATTTGACTTTAAGGCTTCTGTGTGCTGTGCTTTGAGGCTAATTTGGGGATTCTTGTTATCTTCAGGGAGCTTCACCCCTTGGTATCCATCAATACAGCTTGAGGTTTTGTCGAGCCTGCAATGCCCCATTGGTGTCCTTGGGAAGCTGTGTGAAATGCTTCCCTACCCAATGACTGCTATCATCACCTCCCAGGCATTAAAACTTCCCCACGCATCTCAGTTTCACCAGGTGTGAACTCTTGTAGGAGGCGGTGGTTGGCTCCCTGTGGTAGGGGGGGTCTCCTGGTGGCTGCTGGGTCCGTCCTGGGGTGCTTTTAATACCCATCTCAGCTGCTCTGCAGGGTGGGCTTCTAGAATATATTTGGGAAATGGTCTTTCCTCTGAAATAGCAACAGCCTGGGAGCAGTGAGGGGCTCAGAGCGAGAGACCAGCTTTCCATATGCAACCACCTAGCAAAGTCCTGTGTGTTCTTTTCAATCTGACTATGAAATGACCCTAGGTATGGTTAATTATTTAAGCTGAGGCCTTTTCTATATCTCAGTGCCTGGGGAAAAGTGCTTGCTGTGGACTATCTCTGGATTCCTGTATTAAAGGAAGAGTTTGCAAATCTCATCATTTGGGCACAGTGAAAAAGCTGTATGTCCAACTTCTTCAGATCTCTTCAGTTAAGTGATATAAGCGGTGGCAAAAGCTGCTCTTCTGTAGGTCAGAAATGACCCTTGGGGTTTGGTTTCTCATTAAGGCATTTCCTTACTGTGGTGGCACAGTAGGTTACAACATTTCTCCTGCTTGGAAGGTTTACTGTAGTTTAGTCAAAGGAAGGCATGTGATTTCTTTCACTGTCAGTGATGCGTGAGTTTGAGTTGGTCTTCGGGCTGCTGACGAGATGAAGTTCTGCCTTCATTAATAAGAGCTGTGTTTTGGGGGCTGGAGCTTTGCTGAGAGATACAGTGATCTTTGGGGGGGGGAAATGTGTTTTTACATGGTTCCACATCAGCTCATTTGCTGCGCTAACTTCAAGTTTTCCTTCATGATACAGTACGTCTCTGAGAAAGGGCATAAAAGCTTGAACGGTTTGATCTAAAATTGCAACATTTTGCAGAGCCTAATTAAACAAACTCATGATTATTACGTAAAAGCCCGTCCCAGGCCTTCAAACAGCTTTTCAAGTGCCAGCACCGCTTTAGAGCCGTGCCTAATCGCCCCTTGGATGGAGCAGCGAGCGATGGGCGTCGAAAGGCAACGGCTCGGCGAGGGGATCCAGCGACCACAAGTGTTGAAATCTGCAGGGACCACGGGGAGGGCTTTGATCAGAGCACAGCTTGGGACGCGACCAAGAGCACTGAGCTAGCAGCAGCGAAGGAGGGTTTTGGAGAGACTTCAGAGGTTCCAGCAGCAGTGTGGCAGCCTGTAATCTCTGTAGAAGACTGGCTCGGTGTAATTAACAACATAGCAATGTAATCCGCATTGGGACAATCCCTTCCTTCTCGTCCTGAGACACTCTGGACTCTTTCTGCTCCTTTACCCAGCGTCATTTCTTCCAAACTGTTGAGCAAGAGGAGGAAGAGGGCGAGATGTGGCCGTTGGGATGTGGAAGGGATTTTGAGCTCTCCAAATGGAAGACATTGACGCACGCCTTGATTTGCCACAATAGATGGTGTGGAAATGGAGCCGTAGAACTTAGAGGGGGTGAAATAAGCCGTTACAGCTGTCCTGTGCTTGTTGGGGTGCTGATGAAGAAATGGTTTTCTTCTTGCTTCTGGGCTAGGATGTGTGAAGGTGGAGATGCAACCAGGTTTGGGGCACCCTGCAAGGAGGGAAGCCAAAGCAGGAGGTGGAGTAGCACCCTGTGCTGAGCGTGCCCTCTCGGAAGAGGGGCTGTGACTGCCACAGATGGGACCAGTCCTGCTGTGTTGCCCTCTGCACAGCGCTTGGTGAATTTTCCCCTGGTGGTTCTTGGAGCTGTGTGGCTGCAAGATTCCTTCACGTCCTCATCTGAGCGGTATTTCCATGCCAGCAAACTTTGCTGACTGTTGTGCTGTGCCCACTGGTTCCAGAGATGCAATCAGCGCGTTGTCCACGTGAGCTTTCTGTGCTGCTGCAAAGAGGCACATTTAATTAATACTGAAGCAATTCTCTTAACGCTGAAGCGAGTCAAATTTGGAACAATAATGTTTCCCCAGTTACTGTGTGGCAGACAGATGGTGATGCAGACTGTTACTGAGGTCTTGGCTTGCCACACCTGGAGTTGCTGGCTGGCAATCAGTATGTTTTTCCCATTTGGAGGTTTGGATTTCAGTGTTCTGGGAATTGGGCCCACAGGGATGTCCAGTGGATGTTTCAGTTTGAATAGAAGAGGTTTTTTTGTTCCTGCTAGGAAATATTTCTTACTGTTGCCAAATACCAGGATGCAAATAAAAGTATAAGTGCTACAGGGTCTGTCTGGCAACAGATAGAAAGCTAAACTGGGGAGGAGGCTTTCCAGAATCTAATGGAGATGCTTGTGATTTGGTAAAACATGCTGCGTTGGTGACCTTGTCGCTGTCCTCGACAAATTGCTGCTGCTTTTGGCCACCTCATGCCATGCCCAAGCTGATGGCTCTGTGAAATCATGGAGTGGTTGGGTTGGAAGGGATCTCAAAGCCCATCCATCCCCACACGTTGCTATGGGCTGGTTGCCCCCCACCAGCTCGGGCTGCTCAGGGCCCCATCTGTCGCCATGGACACTCCATCCCTGTAGGTGTTCAGAACTTTTTTGGCCAGGTATATCTAGTGCTCCTGAGGCTCTGTGTTGGCCAAAACCAGAAGTAATGAGCTGCAAATGGGGAATGAGGGCTTGTCCTGCCAACATCCCTTGTTCTGTGTGTACATTGCAGCTCACACATTAAGCTTTTTTCTGGGTTGGCATGTTGATTCTTGGTGAGGGATGGCTTGTGTGGACCTAATGCTGCGGTGTTGCATCTGTGATGGCAGATGTTGTTGGAACAAATCCATGAAGGTTGTTGTAAATGGAAAAGCCGAAGGAAACTCATCCAGCACCAGAGTTAGCTCAAGGGTGATGAATGTTAGCACAGCGCAGAGCCAGAGTTAGCTGTGGTGGTTGGTGAACGTTGGATGTGAAGTCTACTGGGTGGAGAAGTGGGGAGAGAACCAAATTGTTCTTTCAGAACAACCAGGAGAATCCAGACAGCAGGGATCCATGGGTCAGTGCTGGTGGTCGTGTGGGATCTGGGTTCAGAGCTTCATCAAGGGGAACTGAGCAGGAATGGATGCACTTCTTCACCCCCTTCACTCTGTAGGCCAGTGAGTAGCATGAGTGAATCCTCGTGTCTGTATTGGTATCTGGTCTATTGTAGGTGTAATGCTGATGGTTATGGAGGGCCTGCAGAACCTCTCTGCCACCCGCATGGGAGCTTTGAGACAGCTGCCTGGTGATGGTGGCCCACTGTTGTTTGTTCCACGTGGGACAAACATAAAAGCAATGGAAAATACCCAATTTTCAGCTGAACTTGTGAAATGAGAGCAAAGTACAGTTCTGTTTTTTGACTTGTTTTGTCTTCCTCTTCCTTTCCTCTTTCCTTGAAGTCAGATTTTAATGTGGGACTTCAACAAGAGTCAGAATTGAGGTATTAAAGAGGTAACCTTCACAGAATCACAGAATGGCCTGGGTTGGAAGGGACCTCAAGGATCATCAAGTTCCAACTCCCCCACCACAGGCAGGGCCACAGACCTCCACATTTAATACCAGACCAGGCTGCCCAGGGCCCCATTCAACCTGGCCTTGAACACCTCCAGGGACTGGGTACCACCTTCCATAATCCAAAGCATTTTTCCATTTGTTAGAATAACCCCCAGTTTCAGATGGACCCCCCGTTCTGCAGTGGGTGAGGATTTGGAATAGCCCATCATGGCCACTTACAGAGTTTCTTGTGTCTGTAAGCACCTGGTCACGATGTCAGATCGTTTCTTGGCTGTTATCAAATACTTTTCTTTCCATTTGTGTTCCTCAGAATGGTTGGATGACTGCAAAATGGGACCTGCTCTAGCACCTGGAGACCATAATCTGTGTGAAAGTCCTGAAAGGTGCAGAGTCTGATTCAGGCTGGAAAATTTCTTCTAGTGATAATGCATTGGCACAGCTGCCCAGGGGGTGGTGGAGTCACCATCTCTGGAGGTGTTCAAGAACTGTGGAGATGTGACACCAAGGGGATGTGGTCAGTGGGCATGGTGGGGGTGAGTTGGGCTTTGGGATCCCAGAGGTCTTTTCCAACCTTGAACATTCTGTGATGTGACCTGTGCACGACCACTGGGATTCTTGCCTAAGTTGCATGTGAATTAATGCATCAGTGAATTATCTCTGTGATGTGCAGAATCATAGAATCACAGAGTGATTGGGTCAGAAGGGACCTGACAGTCCCCCAGCCCCAACCCCTGCTGTGGGCTTGTTGCCCCCCACCAGCTCAGGCTGCCCAGGGCCCCATCCAACCTGACCTTGAGCACCTCCAGGAATGGGGCACCCAGAAGTGTCAGTGGACCATTCCTTGACCAAAATGATTGGAAGCACATGGAGGTGCCCTCTTATCATTGACTTTCCAACATCCTGGAAATGAAGCTAAAATGAAAACACATTTGTTCTGCAATAGGCTTCGACATCCTGAAGACCTGAAGGGGTTCACATGGCCTCGATGCTAGGGTGGGCCTCATTTTTGTGGTGTCTCACTTCATTTCTGTACAGTAAGTCAGTTTTCAGCCCTTGGACTGCATGGTGCAGGTTTCCAGGGTCAGGTTTTGTGCTCAGTGGGTTTGTTGCAGAGATGAAAGAACCCCTTGCAGAGAGGTAAGCTCACTCCAGAGAGCCCTGTGCTTAATATTTGCTTTCTAGTGCTGTTACTGAAGGTTGTATTTATTGGCTGTGAGGCTGAAGCTACTGATGTCAGTGTAGCCCGGTGAGCGGGGAATGAGGATAATTACCAGGAAACTATTATGTGGCCTTGAGCAAAACTGCTTGCCCGTCTTGGCTGCTCGTGCTGCTGATCTCACAAGGAGACCTCATTCCTCACCGTGTCTGAAAGGGGGAAATTGCAGATTAAGTGTTTTCCCGTGTGGAGCCGAGCACTGTGTATCAGAGGGAGTGCTGGAGCTGCACGTGGCTCAGTCTCTCTCTCCCCCTCCTCCTGCTCTGCTTCTCCCTGTGCTGTTTTCCAGGTGTGATGAGGATGCCTTCAGCCTCACCTTGCTCCATGCATGGTGGTGTGATGCACAGCATGGAATTCCACGTGGGGCAATGAGGAGGTGATGGGTTGGGGTCCTGGGGACCTGTGAGCTCCACCAGCAAGCAGTGAGCTTGGCAGAGTTCTTCAAGGCACTGAATGAGGTATTGGGGTCAGCTGCTGGTGCTTGGTGCTTCCAGTGTCTTAGAAGAGCCAGAAGAGTTAAAGAAAACCTAAAACCAACAAACAGAAACAAAGACTGATCTGTCTATGGAGTCTGTTTTAGGTGAATGTGAGTTCTTTTAAAGGGCAAAGTTCTTGATTTATTGGCATCCTTTCCTTGATATCGGCAGCTGCATATCTTATCTGGTAGGTGCTTCTCATCTTGTACGACTTCATTTTTAGCTGTGGTCACCAGACTGTTTTATAGCCTATTTGCATGCTGTCATCTCTTCTTGCTGTTCTTTCACAACGTTTAGGAGGATTTCTGTCTCATTTACTGCAAGGAAGAGTTCTTGAGATGCAACGTGAGCCTGAGGCCTCAGTGCAAGATTCAGCTTTCTTCTAGGGCAGCCCTGAGAAATAAAACAGCAGCACCACTCCCATCTCAACACCTAAACACCTTCGACTGAAGCATCTTCCTGAACTGCCATGATTGGAAATTATGGTCTGCTTCGTTTCCAGGCAACTGTTTGAGTCTCACAACCAATATGAGAGTGCTTAACTTGGTCTAACATGTTTTCTTCTTTCCTTTTTTTCTTACTTCCTTTTTAATGGTAGGTGGGAGCTTGTAGGATTACTTCCACTTGTTACTAACAAAGTGGTCAAAAAATAACCCCCTTGCCATCTTAGGAGGAGTAATATATGAGAATATAGAAATAAAGCTCCATGAGGACTTTGAAGGCAGTCCAGGACACCAAGAAGGGTTCATTTCTTTGAAGATGTGGAAAAATAGGGTTCAATTGGAAACCTCAGTAAAAACCAGTTGGAACAGATGTCTAGGCTGGATGTAGCTCTGGACAGCCTGGTCTAGTGATTGGTGACCCTGCACATAGTAGGGAGGTTGAAACTCGATGATCATTGTGATCCTTTTCAACCCGGGCCATTCTATGGTTCTATGATTTATTAGAAACGCTGACTGAGTGTGAGCTCCGGGTCAGGTCAGTGGTGGCTGCTGAAATTCATGCAGTGGGCTGGGGGAGAATGGGACTTGGATGGAGGCATAGCTTGAGGCGGTTTATAGAGCAATTGGCCTCATATTGCTCCTGGTTTTGTTGCACAAAGATGGCACAGCTTGAACCTTCTTTGGGATTAGGAAACAGGATTTACAGTAAGATGCTCAAGGAACTTAATATCTTTAATTTGTCAGAGGACAGTATTGCAACTTCTCCTCTTTTCTGCTAGAAAAGATGGATAAAAGTTACTGATTTAGTCCAGGCAACCAAAGACTTGATGAGGTGCAGAGGTGAAGGTCAGAGCTGGGCAAATGCATGGGAATGGAGGTATCATAGAATCATAGAATGGCTTGATTTGGAAGGGACCTCAAGGATCATCAAGCTCCAACCTCCCTGCTGCAGGCAAGGCCACCAACCTCCACTTTTAATACTAGACCAGGCTGCCCAGGGCCCCATCCAACCTGGCCTTCAACACCTCCAGGGATGGACGCGGCATCCACAGCCTTTGGGCAGCTGTTCCAGCACCTCACCACTCTCATAGTAAAGAACTTCCCCCCGATATCCAACCTAAATCTTCCCTCCCTCAACTTGAAACCATTTCCCCTTGTCCTGCTGTTATCTACCCTTCCAAAGAGTTGACTCCCCTCCTGTTTGTAGGCTCCCTTTAGGTGCTGGAAGGCTGCAATGAGGTCACCCTGCAGCCTTCTCTTCTCCAGGCTGAACAAGCCCAGCTCCCTCAGTCTGTCTTTGCAGGGGAGGTTCTGCAGCCCTCTGCTCATCTTCGCAAGGTAGTGAGCTGCTGGAACCACCAGGCTTTGTGGTGGACATTGCATCATCCTGGGGAAACCTGGAACATCACAGTGACTTCTGAAAGCTCTCAGCTCCAGTTCAACCACAACTGCTGACCTTGAAGTAGGCACTAATTAGCAGACGACTCCTCGTCTGTGTTTTTCAAGGTGTCGGACTATGGGATTGCTGGGATCTCTGTAGGAATAACAGATTCATGCCTCGTGTTTTCCTTCTTGTGGCAAAGACCAAATTAAGAACAAAGAAAAAGAAGGAAGAGTTTAAAGGAAAAATAAGTTGAGCACAGCTCGGGGAGCCAAGGACTTTGGTGTTCTGATTTCGACTCCGATAACGCTCATTGTGTGGCCGGGGCAGGTTATTAATCCTTGCCTGGCCGTACCTCTTTGTCCCATCCAGATAACTTCACTCATCTAATGGGCTGGCCTGGTTTTAACATGCTGTTAATGCAAGCACGTAGTAATTACAAGCTTTTAACGGCTATTTTGTTTATGACAAAGGAGAATATTTGTATTTAGAAGAGATGCCCAGTTTCCAGACCTACCTAGCTTAACTCCTGGGAGATGTTTTGACTCTTCAAAAGAGGATTTTTCTTGACTTGAGGCCACCGCTGTGGTACTCCGTCCCGCCAAGTTCAGTGTTCTGCTGGATAGAATAAAACGTGTTTATGGATTTTGATGAAACTTGGAAATTCTTGGATTGTTGAACTCGCTGTGTTACGGGAAAGTGAATCAGGTTGTGAGTCATGGAGGAGGACTGACCTTGGGGCAGAGGGGAGCAGTTTGGGTTACTGGGAAAGCGTTTCTTTGCTTGGGACACGTAGTTCTTCCTGTTGAGATGTTACCATTGTTTGGTATCCAATGGTGTAAGAAAGGTTAAGAGGTGATCTCGGTGCCCTTCTCCTTATTACTACATACATACAATTTGTTTTACTCCCTGAACCAGCCTCTAGGCTTCAGTGTTGGCTGCCTGTTGAGTCCGCGGTGAAGTGTGAGCTTTAAGGACATCAGTTCCAATTCTCATTTGAAAGAAACTTTTCCTACAGATTGCATTTTATATTTAAGTGTTCAGGAAGATGGAAAGGTCGACAAAATAAACCCAGGCGGTGCCCAGTGTGTGCTGCTCCTCTCCAGATACGTTTGTTTCAAGGTAGAGAAACAAGCCAAGGTGTAATGCTGTTCATTTTCTCATCCTATGAGCTCTCAGAATGTGGCATTTCTGCAATGTCAATTGAATGTTTTAAACACAGCTCTTAAGGAGAAACCCCTTCCTTGTTCCTTCTCCATTCTGGGGTCCGTGTGTCTTGTTCACCTCTGTAATAGGTAGGGATATGCTCAGGAATCCCCACATCCCCATTCTGTCCCTTCCCATCAGGTCGTGCTGTGCTCTCCTCTCGGTGACTTTACAGAGCACAAGGCTACACATTCCTCAGCTGTTCTGTTCTTTTGGGATATTTCACCTTTCTGTACTTTCCCAGCTCCTGGATCTTTCCTGAGCATCCCCTCCTGTTTAATCCTTTGAGGTCTGTCACCTGGGGATGCCGTTTCCCATTCAAGTTCATAGCCTTGAGTTGGGTGAATGCTTTAATTTGGTGCCCCTGGATGGTTTCGGTGCCTCTTCCACTCTTCAGGGCTTTTGGTTTCCTGTCTGCTCGCTCCGTCTTCTGTGCTTTGTTGTTGTTTCCTCTCTTTTAATGTTTGTTCCCTTCATTTCCTAAGGATTGCAGATACAATCAGTGGAAAATAATTGCCAGGATATTCTTCAGTCTTCTGCTCTCTCCAAATATTAAGGTACTTTGTACTTGATATGTCTGTCCTTTTAATAACTCTTTGATAATAACATGTAACCTAATTTCTAGCCTTCCTCGGGCTGTCTTTGAAATACTGACTTGGATTCTGTTGCACTAACCTACAAATAGGAGTCCATTGGCTCAGCACTTACAGCCTGCTAACCTGTACTGTGGTAGAAGAAATCAATCAAGTTTCCCCAATGGAAAAACTCCAAATTTTCCAATCTGATCATCTGCTGTAGAATGAGGTCTGACCAGTTCTTCATCAGCCTTATTGAATTCAGGCACGAGAACCAAACTTGGTCTATTAGGAGAAGTTGTGGCAGCATTTTCAGTACTATATTCTGAATTGTGCTATCGGCTGTGATAGAAATGGCTCAGTTGCAGAGCAGGAGTTCTGCATGGCCTTGGTTGTGATTGCTTAGCGCTGCACAACTCAGGTACTAGTGAGAAAATTTTCTTCCAGTCGTGCATTTTACAAGGGGGGAAAAAAAAACCAACACCTACCTCTTTCTTGTGCTGCAGGAACAATTCATTGAAATATTTTACTCTTCATATACTCGAAAAAAGAAACTGCTGATAATACAATATGCAGATGGGCTTGAGGTTGAGGGATGTGCTTAACCATGTACTGTGCAATGGATAGCTTGTACATTGGCACTAGAACAAGTTGCCCAGAGAAATTTTGGAGGCCCCATTCCTGCAGGCATTCAAGGCCAGGCTGGATAGGGCCCTGAGCAGCCTGACCTAGTGGCTGGCATCCCTGCCCATGGCAGGGGGGTTGGGGCACGATGATCTTTAAGGCCCCTTCCAACCTAAGCCGTTCTATGACTCTGAATTCCGACTGTCTGTTGATTTCTTCGTGTGTCTCTTGCTTCCCTTATCACTTAACATCCTAACACCAGATTCGTGTCTTTTGACCTCAGTTTTTTCTGCTTATTCCATTTGTCACGTTCCTATGTTTATAGCTTCCCTGACTTCCGTCCGACCAGGTTGCCTTTTAACCAGCACGGCCGCCTTTTTCCACTGTGGCTTTTTGAGCATCCACTGAAAATGTTCTTGAACAATTTTCAATTAGTCTTCATGTTGTTCTGATTACATTCTTTTTTCCCAACTGATTCGTCTCATAATTGTTTTCAGATTGGTGAAACCAGACCTTTTAAAAAGCGTACATATGTCTATATATACACGTGTGTGTGTGTGTGTGTGCAGTTGGTAGGGCTTGTGTGTTTTATTCCTAATTTTGGTGTCTTTTTGGTTGCATATGAATGTGTGCATGGTGACACAGAGAGGCTGTGGATGCCCCGTCCCTGGAGGTGTTGAAGGCCAGGTTGGATGGGGCGCTGGGCAGCCTGGTCTAGTATTAAATATGGAGGTTGGTGACCCTGCCTGTGGCGGAGGGGTTGGAGCTTAATGATCCTTGAGATCCCTTCCAACCTAAGCCATTCTATGATTCTATGATGGTATGCTGGGATAGAATCTGTCATGATGGGAAGAGTGGTACAGAGGATCATGTCCAATAGTAACCCATGGCAGAAGGGCAAGTGGAGCTCCCAAGAAGCTCTTCCAGCAGCACAGCCTGGGGGAGACATCCTGCACCGAGTGCCTTTCTGGAACCTTCACGGTGGATAACTCTTGGTTTGGATGAAGCCCGCAGCATGGGACGTGCTGAGAAGCTCTGATGGGAGGGATGTCCCACGTTACCCCTCCAGTGACCTTCTTGAGTTGGATTGGAACGATCAGCGCCACAAATGTAAACGATCAGCAGTCGGGTTCCAGCTGCAGCTGGTTAATTACCCGTTCACACAATGTGCTGTGAGGGGTCATCTGTTTCCAGTTTCATCGTAAACAGAAGTAAATGTTGAGAACATATTTTTCTACATCCAGTTTCACTTGTTGTGGATACTTGAAATAGTTTGCAACCCACATCTTTTGGGTTTCGAGGAGGGCTTTTGGCCAGAGAGCCCCGCGACCATTGGAGATTTTTTTGTTGAGAAGTGCCCTGGAGGTTGCATTGTAGGGACTTTCCTTATGCAAAACATAAAAGTGCTGGTTTTTTTTTTTTTCTTTTTTCAAATGGTAACCATATTTTTCATTAAGATCAGTTGGAGTCTCAATAAACAATTGACTCCAAAAACTTTCCAAATCTTTGCTCCGGCGCTGTTTCTATTTTTAATTATTTTTTAAAAATGGGCTTGTCTTAAAATCCCGGCTCGGCTCTCAATTTAACAAAGTGATCTGGTAAATGAGAAGAAAGGCACGAGCATATAGCCCTTAATTACAATGTAATTAGAACCTAATGGCGATTTCCATGTTAGAATGCTTCTGGAGGGCTGAGTGAGGAATCCTTATCACGGGGGCTTCTTTTTGTCTCCAGCTCTCCTCAAAGCCCTCTCAAGCATGTTTGTTCTGTATAAATGGAGAGCTGTGTACGTTGCAGGGATGCCAAATTATATCTGTTAATAGTTGTGAGGCACCGAGATGCCTGATCGCTGGACATCAAGGCACAGTTTCATTGGATGACTCTTCCCTCTCCCTGCAGCCCTCTGAGATTCCAGAGGTGGCACTGAGCTTTGATATTTGCCTGAGCATCTGGACAGCACTCTCATATATGTGGTCTGATTTTTGGATGGTCTTGTGTGGAGCCAGAAGTTGGACCAGATGATCCTCATGGGTCCCTTTCAACTTGGGATATCCGATGATGATGATGGTATTGCCATTTTGGTCCTTGCTACTTGCCATGCTACTTGGTTCAAGATTTATTTGCTGGGACAGGACAAGATTTTGATAGGACAAGAAGGAATGGCCTCACCAAGTGGTGTTATGTTGGATACTGGGAAGTTTTTGTTATCAGAAAGAGTGGTCAGGCCCTTGAATGGGCCACTAAGTTGGAGTCACCATCTCTGGAGGTGTTCCAGAACCGTGAAGGTGTGGCACTGAGGATCATGGGCAGTGGGCATGGTGGGATGGGTTGGGGCTGTGCTTGGGGGTCTGAGAGGTCTTCTCCAACCTCAGTGGTTCTATGTGGAGTAGTGACTTCTGATGGTAGGATTGAAGGCTGTGCTGCAGCATACAGTGAGGTTCACCTTGTGATGGTGTCAGCAGTCCCAATGCACTGCCCTGCACTGACCATGGGGCTGTGTTGGTCTGCCAGGTTTACTGCTGCAGCAGGGCCAATGTTTGGGGTCGCTTGGAGCTGCTCGTACCTCTTGGCAGTTTTTTTTTCTCAGAACACAAAAGTGCTTTTGCTGCTTTGCTTAGTGAGAGCGAGTAACCATAAAACCTTTGCGGTGGCTCTGAAGTTGACTGTTCTTCTTTCCTTTGGAGGCAGGTGCTGCATTCAACTGAAGCCAGAGCCCCTTTCATAGGGCATCTGCAGTTGGGAAAAGAAGGTGTTTTGGTCACGCTAAGGAGGTTTGCTTACTTTGGATGAAGAAACTTACTGTATGATGCTTCTCCAACCTATTGCATTGCTATGACATTGGTCCCTTCCAGATGACAATAACATAAATATACCCTAACATATCTGTATTTTTCTTACTCCTAGGAACAGGCCATCCTGAGTAACCAGGCTGTGTTTGGTACTCAGAAGGGCTGAACTTGGGGCAGACATCAGCATTAGCTCACCGTTCTCCCCTGTGTCTGACATCATTCCTCTCCCAGTCTCTTTCTGCTGACCTCCCAGGACTCCTAGGCACTCAGCCGTGGTGCTCAGCAGATGCAGTGTGTGCAGATAAGGATGTGAAGTCTCTATTTGATGTCAACATGTTTTCATGTTTCTTGAGGGATGTGGATGGCAAAGCTTCTTGCTCAGAGCTCTCAGCTGGATGCAGCGTGTCATGTATAGGTCTCTGCTCAGGAGTGAATGCCTGTAATTATTAATGTTATCTATTACTTTGTAAGTGGTCCACTGTGGTCAGTTTTAGCTTTCTGGTGAGGACCAAGCTCTCTTTGTGATGGGGAAGATCCCAAAGCTTTCTTAATACGCTGTGCTTTACTTCCCATACCACCTACCACCCATCCTTGCTGGTGGCCGGGGGGTCTGTAGGAATTCCTGTGGTCTTCCTGGAATCTTCTTACCCCTTGGGTGAAGTACAGGATCTGAACTACTGAAGTATCATTGGCACCCATTGCTTTAGCCAGGCTATGCTGCCTCTGGCAACAGATGCATAAAAGGGATTTTGCATCTGTGCTCTGTGCTGGGAGGACAATTGCTTTTCTTTGCAGCTCCTGCTGGGCAATGTTATCTTCCTCCTGGCCCTATAAGTGTTGGGCACTGCAGATTTCCAGCAGACCTCCCACAGGCTGGCTGCTGTGTCAGAGCCACCGAAATGCCTTTCTTGGTGGCTCGTTCAGAAGATGAATGGTGTTCTTCAGTCTGTGAGCAAGTTTGGTGAGTCCTCAGGCTCTGCCTTAACTTCTTTCCTTTTTCAGCCTATGCTCTCTTTATTGTTTTTCCTCTGAAGCCTTTGCACTGGGCAGGCCTGACAAAATTAGGAATTAAATCTCTGCCGAAAGCCCTACAGAAGAACAGAGATCTATTTTTCTTGAAGGCCTTGGGAGGAACCTGAGTTGGCTTCTCTGATGAGATTGGGATCTCTTTCACCACATCTTCATTTCTCATTGCGACGTTCTTAATCATGTCTTGCTGAGGAGACTAAACAATCTTCTAAGACCATCCTGATGCTCCATAAGCATTTCACATTTTTGTTGTTGACTTCTGTAGAGGATAAGCATCCATCAAGAGAACTAGAGCTTGTCATTGTTCCATGAGGAAGGGCAGTAGCATTGTTAAAGCCCAATAGGAACCCTTTGGTACTGAGAGCCTTCAGGGATAAATGCAGATTTACACTCCCTTCCAAGGCAGACATAGCCCAGAAGTCCCTTTTTAAATCAGAGCATGTGAAGATTGTTTTATCTTTGGTAACTTTTTCTAGAAGACCTGCAGAGCTGGTACGTGAGTCACAGCTTGTCTGGATCTGGGGTTGGCATTACAGCCAATTGTTTTTGTGACTTTGTGCTAGAGCAGCAGAGCTGGTCTTGAAAGATGTGGGTCCTAGGACTCTTTAGTTAGTAGGGTTGGACATTGTGAATGGCTGTTGTCAACTTTCCTGGAGGAGGGAGGAATGAGAAGAGTTCTCTGTGTTGCTATAGAGAAGCAGATTGGTCCCAGATATGGTGGCTTCAGGATTGTGGGAAAGTAAGCTTTATTTATGGCAGCAAATTGAGAGTTGCTTCATCGGTCATCCCATGAAAGGTTGGCTTGGGGCATGGGAATGGCTTTGGTCATGGACCAGATATACTGGCCCCCCACAGCGTTCCTCCTGCTTCAGGATCTGCTCCTAATCCAGATCCGTGCAACTTGTTTACCAAAGTCAGTCACAGCTTGGGTTCAGCAGAGGATGCTGCCCTGTAGAGTCCACACTCCCTATGGTACTTGTTTCCCTACTTACCCACACTTAGGCAAATATCAGTATGGAAATTTCCTTATATAGAGGCTCAGACCATGTTGAGCCTCTTTCCCTCATAAATTACATTGGCCATCTTCATGTTGGCATTCTCAGCTGGGGCAACTGAGTGATGCTCAGCTCTTCGCTCTGAATGAGCCTACTGGAGTGTTAGGGAGCGCGGGTGGGTCCTCATGGTCCCCCCCATGGTAAGCTGCTCCATTACACAGCTCTGCTCAGAGCTTTCCCAGACTCTTTTCAGCTTTCAGTACAACGTTCCCTCATCGTGCTCAGACATTGCCTCACTTCCTCAGCTCAGCACCTCGGTCCCTCCCGCTGGAGACTCTTCTCCTTCCTCTCCTTGGAGAACACGAAGCTTGTTCGGGTGGTCTGCTTGTCTCCCTGCACTACAGCTACCACTCCTGGTTGGTTTTTTTCCCTCTTTCCTACACACTATCCATTGATGTGTGATGTGTTGCTTCCCATAGACCACTTACAATTTCCATTAGTTTGCCACATCTCTCACAACAGCACAGCTTTCTTCTTCTGGCCCTGGCATGGTCCCCACTCAGCTCAATGTGCGCTAAATGGGGCTGCATGGTCTCCTCTTGAGGAGGGTTTATTGATAACTTCCCACAGTAGCACCTCATAAGCACAAGGACTCTCGCTTTCCTTCTGTTTCAAATTTAGCAAGCTGAAATAAAACTTTCCCTCCCCAATTAGGAGCATGGCCAGCTCCATCTCATAGCATTCTGTCTGTGGGGCTTTACAGACAACCTTCCCATGGCCATGGGCCGGTTTTGGGTCACCAACCCTACCCAACAGGCACCAGGTGTAAGAAAGAAGGGGACGGGCTCTTCAGAAAGCCAGTTGGGATATTGCAAGGGGAAATGGTTTCAAACTGGAAGAGGTTTAGCCTGTATACAAGGACAAAGTTTTGGATGCTAAGGGTGGTGAAGCAGTGGCACAGGTTGCCCAGGGAGGTGGTGGATACCCCATGGAGACACCAAGGTCAGGATGGATGGGGCTCTGAGCACCTGATGGAGCTGTGGGTGTCCCTGTGATAGTTTCTGAGTTCATTGTGTGGACTTTTTGGCCATGTCCATATTGAGGGCATCCTCAGTGAGGCAGGCTGTGATTACCTGTCTGCAGCACGTGGCTCTGCTATGTGGGATCCTGGCACGGGAAGCCTTTTCCCAAAGCAAGTTTGGGAGACTGCCTTCACATGTAACAATAATCATAGGGAAGAACTTCTTTTGAAATGCTTCAGGTAAATTCTTCTTTGTAATAGTTCTGAGAAAGCTCTTCTCTTTCTGACATCAGTCTGTCTCTGGGGTCTGGACAGTGGGTTCCTGCAACCAAACACGCTGTTCTTGGGAAGGGTAAAACCTCAACAGCACAGCTTGAAGCTTTTATTATCTCACACGTAATTGTAATAACAGGGTGTAAAGGAAAATTCTGTGCCACTGAATGTCGTTTTTGGCTATAGAAAAGATGCATTGTCCTGAATGTGAGCAGACAGGCTTAGTTCTTTTCTTCCTCCCCTTCATCCCCATCAGCTGAAGAAGTGTTCGCGTTTTCCAATCTTTTTTAATGTAGGTAACTACCTGGAAAAGTTCTGACTTCTTGGAAGCCATGGGTGATATTTTTTTCTTCCTTATTTCATTACGGAGGCGGTGGAGTCACTGTCCCTGGAGGTGTTCAAGGAACGTGGAGATGTGGCTGTTAGGGACATGGTTTAGTTGGCAGTGGTGGGGATGGGTTGATGGTTGGACTGGATGATCTTGGAGGTCTTTTTCGACTGTAATGACTCTGTGATTATACTGTTTTACCCTGAATGGTGAATTCCTCACTTTGCTGGCAAGGAACACTCACAAGTAGGAATGGTTTGAATCTGAGCTGAGGAAGATCAAAACTACCATTTCCAGCCTGGGTCTTGCGAATGAGCGCTTGGTTTTTGAGCCCTGCAACATGAGTAAGCATTTGAAGCCTCCTACAGAATGGCATGAATCCTTTCCTTCGCCTTTCCTCACTCTCCTGAAGATTAAATGAACCATCTCCTACTGCTCCTTTTCTTTCCTCCCTAGAAGCAAGATGAGAACCCAGCCTGCTTTACAAGGTGGACGTGGAAAGTTTCTATTTCGTGTAAATAAGTGTACATGAAGGGCTGCCCGAGGTACGTGTTTCAGCCTAAGGATGAAAGCATCAGCCAGGCTTTCGAGGCGTATTTCTGCAGCGTGATGCTAACTTTTATTGCGTGTTTTTAAAGCATGGCTGGAAAAAGGAAAGGAATCAGACGTTTTACTAGCTGCACACGGAGTTGGCTCTGGGCTGAGAAGGACCTCAATTAATGGAGCGACGAGTGAAGTCAGTGTCTGCCTCCTCTGGGACTTGGACTGAGCCTGAGTCTTTCACTTAATCATTTATAACTAATTGCAGTAGTTCTGCAAAGTCAAGGCAAATCTTTGGAGTGTGCTTCTACCGAGGAAGAAATGAGGAGCACATTTTTGCTTTTCAGCGTCTCGCAGAGCAATGCAGGCTGTGCTGCTTCGTTGGTGTCAGACATGTCAGGCTGCTTTGAAAAGCAAGCCGTGCTGTCAGCTCTTCACAGAATCACAGGGGTGAGAATGGACTTGAAGAGATCATTGAGTCCAACCCCCCTATAAAGCAGTACCCTACAATAGGTTGCAGAAGTCAGCATCCGGCTGGGTCTTGAATATCTCCATAGACAGAGACTCTACCACCTCTCTGAGCAGCCTGTTCCAGTGCTCTGTCACCCTGATCATATAGAAGTTCTTCTGCATGTTAGTACAGAACTTCCCGTGTTCAGTTTTTAGGCCGTTGCTCCTTGTCCTATTGCTATGCACCACAGAGAAGAGCCTGGCCTCGTCCATTTGCCTCCCAGCTCTCTTTAGATACTTATAAATATGGATCGGATCCCCTCTCAGTCTTCTCCTCCCCAGGCTGAACAGACCCAGATCACTCAGGCCTTCCTCATACAGGAGATGCTCCAGGCCCTTCATCATCGTGATGTCCCTCCTCTGGACTCCTTCTAGGGGATCCCTGTCTTTTTGGAAGTGGGAAGCCCAGAACTGGACACAGTATCTAAAAGTCGCCTCATTGGGGCAGAGCAGAGGGGGAGGATCACCTCCCTCACCCTGCTGGCCACGCTCTTTGTAATGCACCCCAGGATGCCATTGGCCTTCTTGGCCACCAG
Source organism: Gallus gallus (assembly GCF_016699485.2). Classification (NCBI taxonomy): domain Eukaryota; kingdom Metazoa; phylum Chordata; class Aves; order Galliformes; family Phasianidae; genus Gallus; species Gallus gallus. The sequence continues at coordinate 89,559,023 of NC_052535.1, forward strand.
GGCACACTGCTGGCTCATGGCCAACCTGTTGTCCACCAGGACCCCCAGGTCCCTCTCTGCAGAGCTCCTTTCCAGCAGCTCATCCCCCAGTCTGTGCATGTGGTTACTCCTCCCCAGGTACAAGACTCTACTTTTGTTCTTGTTAGAACTCACCTTTGGCTTCGTGGCTTGTGATGGTGCATCATGCAATGGCAACTGGATTGCACTGCAGTTCTGTAACTGCACAGAGTCTGTAGCATAGCTCACAAAGTAGGTTAAGGTTGAAGGGAGGAGGTGTGTGCAGATGGCAGAGGTTTGTGATGTGCTTCTGCAGGCCCAGATGCCCATCGTTGGAACGAGATGTTCTGTGGCCTGAGCCTCCAATCCGGTGATGGCTCTGGCCCTGACATGACCTGCCAGGCTCAGAAAGAAATTCTATTTAATATTTCTATTTCTATTGAAGTATCTCCAAAGCGTTTTAAGAACAACAGCATTAAGCATTTGGGAGATGGGAGGATCTCTCTTTTCCACTTTGCTTGGAAAGGGAAAAAAAGGAGCTTGGAATTTATTTGTAGGATGAGCAGCCTGCAAGTCCTTGAAGGTTTTCTGATTATTTACAGCAGTCCTCTTTGCTTCTAACGTGGTCTCTGCCAGTTTGTGCTTGGTTGTAAAGAGGATGGTTTGGGGTTCTTTGAGTTTGTGTCATATATACTGAATAGTGAACTTCAGGACATTCTTAGTAGGTGATTGCTGGAACCATCAAGTCAACATTATCATAGAATCATAGAATGGCTTGGGTTGGAAGGGACCTCAAGGATCATCAAGCTCCAACCCCCTCCACCACAGGCAGGGCCACCAACCTCCATATCTAATACTAGACCAGGCTGCCCAGGGCCCCATCCAACCTGGCCTTGAACACCTCCAGGGATGGATGGGGCATCCACAGCCTCTCTGGGCAGCTGTTCCAGCACCTCACCACTCTCTTAGTAAAGAACTTCCCCCTGATATCCAACCTAAATCTTCCCTCCTTCAACTTCAAACCATTTCCCCTTGTCCTGCTGTTATCTACCCTTTCAAAGAGGGTATATAGATATTAATAGCAAAGGTTTTTTGGGGGTGTGATTTTTTTCCTTGCATTCACACCACGGATCCACTCCATTTTTCCGTGCATTCACTCTGGGCAGTGCGGTTGCATCCATCACTGCTGTGCATGGTGAGAAGGGGATAAGAGAAGTGGGTTAACTGATTTTCAGGGGGTTGCCTGTAGTTTTCCTCCTGTTGTTTTCCTTTCTCAGCCGTCCACTGCTTGCATAAAGAAATTCCAGCTCTGTGGTCCCGAGATGAATTTGACAGCTGCTCTGTTTGAAGGGAACAAATATGTCTGTAACAATACCCAGGAGCTAGGATAAGTGCTCTCCTCTCTTCTCCCAGTAAGAAATTAAATTTAAATGACTGGGCATGACTTAGTTGAGCTCCAGTGCTTCACTTTCCTCTGCACAAAGCCCTAACCAATAACTTTGTGGTTACTTCTTCCTTTTGGAAGACGTCTTTGAAGCTGAACTGTTAGCACATTAATGCATATGCTGATCTTGTCATAAATGCCTTCTGCCAAACAAGATCAGCATATGCATGTAAATTCCATGTAAAATCCTGGATCAGCACAGGAAAGCACTCGAGGACGAGGGCAGATGGGTGGCACAGTGTGGGGCTGCAGGGACTGAGGTGGGTCACCATGGCCTTCATGCACCCATCCTGCAAACCCACATCTGGGAAATGGCAGCTCCATTGGCCACGCTTCCCTCCACTGTAGAGCTTTAGGAGCCCAGGGGTAACCACCAGACAGAGGAGCTCAGCCCTGTGTGCAGACCAGGTTGGGTTCATCATAGAATCATATATGGTTCCCAGCAGCTCCTGTGATCCCAGGTCCCTGGAGGAGGACATCACCCATCAGCTGAGCTGTGGCACTGCTGGATCTGCTCTGCCCCAGCACAAACTATCCCCATCCCTCAGGTGAACAACCTTGTATGGTCTTTTAGGGTTACCAAATGCCACAACACAACTAAATGATGGGTTGTGTTGACTTCCGGTGACTTTTCCCTTGATCTAAGGGCTGCAAGCTGTGTCTTGCTACCTATCTGCACCCCTTGCAAAAGGCAGGAGCAACCCTACTAACTCCAGCTGGAAGCACAGGTTGTGGAACCCTACTGAATTTTGTCCTGCAGCTTCCATACCGACCTCATATCGGGGCTGGAGAAGGAGGCACTCCCCTATCTTCCCCATTGGTCAGCAGCAGGTGGAGTTACCTACAGGAGTGGTGAGTCAATGGGGTCTGACCAGTGGGGCCACACGTGTGCCACTCGCTTGGAGGGGACCCGGAGGACCTCCCAGCTCAATGGAGAGGCACTTTTTTTTTTCTTTTTAAAGCTATATAAATCAAAATTGGAAGGGGCTGGAGGGAAGGTGTGAGATTTTTCTCATGTTTTTTTTCAAGAGCTAACGTTTTTTATCCTTAATAGATTTATAATATGCAGGTCCCTTTATTTGTTTCTATAAAATTAACTAGTAAATTTAAAATGGAAAAATGCTAGTAATAGGAACCAGGCTATCTTTGCCAATGCTGAAATGTTGCTGTATTTATGAAAGGCAGACAAGGGCATTTTTCCTTCTGCCAGGTCTTGTGCCGGAGTGCCACATGTTGGAGGGTTATAAAACTTTTACTAACGAGAAGTTGGAGGAATGCTGACTTTCTAATTGCACTTCTTTTGGATACAGGCTGCTGTTTGTTTTGGTCTTTAAAAAAAAAGAAAATGTGATTGTAATTTTGAAGTCTGCAAGTTTTAAACGTAGGCGAGCAGTGTGGGAAGGGTCTGGTACCCGGTGGTCAGAAATGGGGCTGGAAAGAACTCTTGAGCGTTGAATTCTGCACGTTTCAGCTCAGTCAATGGGAGTTTTGTCATTTGCTTCTGTTGAGAGGGTATTTCTTTGCCACCTCTGTAAAGCAGTAACGTTGGATTCCTGCTGGGAGACCTGGTGGGGTCTTTGGATGGAACCTCAGCCTCAGCACTACGCTACTGTAGATAGCGTAGACTCATAGAATGGCTGGGGTTGGAAGGGACCTCAAGGATCATCAGCTCCAACCCTCCCCACTGCATGCAGGGCCACCAACCTCCACATTTAAGACCACACCAGGCTGCCCAGGGCCCCATCCAACCTGGCTTTGAACACCTCCAAGGATGGATGGGACATCCACAGCCTCTCTGGGCAGCTGCTCCAGCACCTCACCACTCTCATAGCAAAGAACTCATTGTAAAGAATATCGTTGGCCCTACGGATTTCTTGAAAAGCAGGTTGTTAGGCAAGTGTAATTGAATTAAATGGATTAGCTCACAGTAAATGCTCCAAGAGGGATTAAAGTGCTGAAGAGCTTTGTGGAAATAGGAGTCTCTTGATGTCAGAGGGATTAAAGCTTCTTTGTGCAGAGATGGGTCGTTCCCATTCCAGATAATTCCAGTGTGTGTTTCCCTCCCTCTCTTCTTTCTTCTGTCATGTTTCTTTTTGCTATTACTTCCATGCTTGGTAGAGTGGCAATCGTGAAATTGTTTGACATTTCATTCTTTAAATCTAAACCATCACAAAGTGCTTTCTGAGGATAAGAAGCAATGCTCTGGGAATTGGGTGTTTTCTTCTCCTTCTGGAATATACTTGTATTGGAGGGGGGAGAAGCAGGGTTAGGCCTTTGAGAAATGCCTTCAGCTTGGGCTCCTCTTGTCCACCACATGTTGCTGGGAAGGAAATTTGTCACCAACGCATATAGCTGACTCACAAATCCCAGTGATGACTTCAATGAATTCAGCTGAAACCCAACAGAAATTGCATTTCCAACGGTGTCTGCAGGCAAGATGGGCTCGTGTAATACATCACGTCTCCTTTGGCAGGTACTGTGGCCAACCACTTCAATCAGGAGTAGTGGGTTACTCTAATCCTCATGAAGGTACCATAATGAAAGCAACCTGTTGGGAGAGCACGTAACCCTTGCCATGCTGTTATGTTGGTGGAGGATGTGAGCACCCCAGTTCTTATTTAGGGTCTTTGCTGAGGGGTTTTGGAGCAGCTAACACACAGCTTTCAAGGTGCTTAGATTCCCAGAAATCTGTGTTATGGCTGTGTTATGGTGACTGTAGGCTTCTGGGCTGGGGATGTATGTTGTTACCCATTCTATATGTTGTTTCCATTGCTTGCTTTTAGCTGGGATGTCAGGGATGGACACGTTCTGATGGGGAGAAAAAGGCTTCTGTCTTCCGCTAGTGGCTAACTGCTTGTTGGAGATGGGAATGACAGCCTTAATGAGGCCAAAGACTGCTTGGTAGCATTATTTTCTTAGCAAACCGGTGGCCTCTTACTGTGAGGTTGGTGCTGTTGTCCTGGCCAGTGACCTGCAAAACAGAGCTGTAAAACAGGGGGTGTTCTTCCCATAGAATCATAGAATAGCTGGGTTGGAAGGGACCTCAAGGATCATCAAACTCTGACCTCCCCACCACATGCAGGGCCACCAACCTCCACATTTAACACTAGACCAGGCTGCCCAGGGCCCCATCCAACCTGGCCTTGAACACCTCCAGGGATGGATGGGGCATCCACAGCCTCTCTGGGCAGCTGTCCCAGCACCTCACCACTCTCAAAGAACTTCCTCCTCACATCTGGCCTAATTTTTTCCATGCTTGGTTATATCTGATTTATACCTGGTACTCATCTATCACTGCCTATAGGGGTACGATCCTGGCACTGTGGGGGCAATAACAGTGTTTTCCTTGGGTTTGGTGAGGCCAGCACTCTAGCTCTGGCATTGGTCTTGCCCTGGAATCCTGTTGGAAGAAGGAAGGTGGTCTGCCCAAAAATGAGAAAGAAAGGAAATAAGAGGAGTTTTAACACTCTTTTCATGTCTTCACTGATGGCAGTTGTTGTCCCTGGAGGGGTTCGAGAGTCTCTGGTGGTGTTGAAGAAATGTTTAGACGTGGTGCTAAGGGACACAGTTTGATGGGGAAATATTGGTGGTGGGTGGACGGCTGGACTGGATGATCTTGGAGGTCTTTTCCAACCTTGGTGATTCTATGGTAGCTCTATGATTCTATGAAGAACTTCTATAAGATTATAACTGAAAGGGAAGCGTTGGCTTCTAGGAATTCTCTGCAGTTTCCCCATTGGCCTTTGGGGGGCAGATGATGTCTGGGAAATAGCAGGTTTGGGACTTGCATGAGTTGTCTGTGAGATTTCAAAGTGAGGACATTGGATGTGAAATATATGTTTGTAATATGTAACTTTAATTCTTCAGTAAGTGCTCATGCTTTAAAAAGGGATGTTATGTCAACTTAAAGAAGCAAGGTGAGACCGAGTTCTGATTCATTCTTTAGCTCCTGTGATTCTTACCCCGTGTTGCCACCCAGCTTTTCAGTACATCGGTCTATAGCTCTGAAGTTAACCTTGTAACATCTCCTGAAGCTGATGGCAGTTTGAATGGGGTCCTATGGGGTCCTAAATACTTCTCTATCACAGTAAAAACCCCAACAAACCGAAGCAGAATAGTACTGTAACAGGTTCTTCTCATCTGCAGCCTGTTCTTGGGTTTGCAGGGATGTGGTCTTCTATCGGGCTGTGCTCTGCAGTGCTTTGCTGCTTTCAGTCTTACAGAGGAAGGGTGGGAGAGCAGATCTGTGCTGGTGGATGGCTGCAGTTGGGGTGCAGCAATGGGACCTGTTGTCCCACGTTGTTGGTATGATTGAGGACAGCTTCTGATGGCGGATCCGGACTGTGTGTAAGATCCAGAGGGTATCAGCTCAGTGCATCTCCCTAAGTCTCACTTAAGAAAAGCCAAAAGATGTTCTGTCTGTGACTCAGGGCTTTATCCTCTCCTTTTGATGGGTCTCACTGTGTTCCAGGCCAATCCAGACCATCTAGGAGAGGTGCTTTGAATGTTGCCGGCTTCTGAGAATCTCAAGAAAACCCAAACCAGGCTGATAGCTGGAAACAAAAGCAGAATCTTGAAAGGAAACTTATCTGCACAGAGTTTGACAAGGCCCAGAGAGAGGGTGTGTGAAACAGCAGTCTGGGAACTCCCACAGAGAATGGGATAAAGGAATTTAATCTGGGGCCAGGAGGGGAGGACGAGCACTCCTTTAACTGTATAACTTTCTGAGGGTCAAGATAAATAAGTACAGCTCAGAGCCCCGGAGCTGATGAGCTGCAGTCCTGATTCCCTATCCTGGCTGAGCGAGTAACCCTTCCTCCTTTGTGATTCCCAGCACGCAAGGTGGAGGTATTAGGCAGAGTGATTCTTAGCACAGCAGCTTCAAATAGACTGTAGTCACTGGGGGATGGGCAGGGAAAGACTCTGCCCCATAGGGTGGTGGGCATGGAGCAATGGAGCAGCTCCCAAGGGCAGTGAGCGCAGCCCTGAGCTGCTGGAGCTCAGGGAGCATTGGGACACCGCTCTCAGCCATAGGGTTTGGGCTTGGGGTGGTCCTCTGTGGGGCCAGGGGTTGGGCTCGATGGTCCTTGAGGGTCCCTTCCAGCCTGGGATATTCTGTGGTTTTATATGAGACGGCAGAGAAGAAAAACAGCAACAAAGCGTGGCATACAGCATTACAGATAGCAAGGGGCTTTGTAGCAAGGCTCAGGTGTGGGGCTGCAGTCCTTGATGTGTGTGGAATGCCTGTACGACAGCCTTCCTCCTCTTGCTTTTAGGCCCCTTATCTAATTTTCAGCTTCTCCTCTCTGTGTAAATGTGATAAATGCACTTTTTAATCACATAACTGAGCTACTTTTGATGCCTGAGTGCAGATATCTTGTTCTCAACACCAGAACACACCGAAGTGTAAATCAACACCTTGCTTCATAAAGGACTTCTTAAAAAATGACTTTTTGACTTTAATTGTGCAGCTGACCCAGAGGACTCGGTTGCCTGAGTCCTTTTATCAGTGCTAATGTGATAAACTTCTCTTTACAGCTCCCGGGAAGGAGAGCACTGAGTTCTGATAGCTCCCTGTTCTGCACTGCAGGAGTTACCCAAAGAATGGTAGAAGTTTAATAGTTTTCTGATAAAGTGCTGAATTAACCAAGCTACTCTTTATGATGAGCTCTGAGGGTATAAATAACACTGACCTTGTCTTATGGATAGGGAAGAAGAGCAGGGGCATGGGGATGAGGATCGTAGAACCATTAAGGTTGGGAAAGACCTCAAAGGCTGCCAAGTCCAACCCCAGCCCATCCCACCATGCCCACTGACCACGTCCCTCAGTGCCACATCTCCATATATCATGAACTCCCCCACTCCCTGGGCAGCCTGTCCCCAATGCCTGACCACTCTTTTGGAGAAGAAACGTTTCCTATCATCCAGTGTATCCAACCCAACTCTCTCCTGGCACAGCTTGAGGCCATTCACAAAAGCATACCATCATAGAATGGCTTGGGTTGGAAGAGACCTCAAGGATCACGAAGCTCCAACCCCCCTGCCATAGGCAGGGCCACCAACCTCCACATTTAATGCTAGACCAGGCTGCCCAGGGCCCCATCCAACCTGGCCTTGAACGCTTCCAGGGTCCTATCTGTAAATCGTTGGGTCGAAGTAAAGGGAGAAATCTTCATTCCCCATTGCACTCCGGATGCCAAAAAATATCTGTGCAGAGGTGATATTTGGGGATATTGCTGCTATGAGCTTAGTTTTCAGCACTGGGGGGAGCTGAGTTGGAGCAGTTGTTTGTAGGGAAGGAGGAGTGGTGGCAAGTGGAAGTAGAGTCTCTGGCTTGCGTTGGACCTCAAGGATCATCAAGCAATCTCTGCAGGGCGTTTGTTAGAGCAAACTCATTGAATGCTGCATTTCCAAAGTTGTATTTTTAATGATCAAATATCGAGCAAGAAAGAAAACAGGTAAATATATCCATCACTTTTTTGGAGCTCGTTTCCCGTGCTGATGGTGAACTTTGTCAGGCAGACCTCTGACAAATTGTTTGCTGCGATAACCAGTTAACACCAAAAAGGCAGATAGGCAGAAGCTCTTATCATCTTGACAAGCGACGGGGTTTTAGTTAAAAGTGAAAACAGGAGCTGTGTCAGCGTGTTGAGTTTACACCTTGCAATAATAATGCGTGCTTTTATCTGATCTGAGGGGGATTTTATAACTTTCAAATGGATCTCTGGCGGGGAGCCAGCCTCACTGTCATTTTTTATTAACTTTCTTCTCTCTTCCCCTGTAGCCAGTCTGCTTTTTGTAATGCTGTTGAAGGGGTATGTATCCCATTCCTGGGGATATGGTGAAACGATATTTTAGAGTTCTGTGTCTAAGCCCATTAGAGGGGTCCATAAAACAATCATGGCAGCGAACGTTCAGTAAGTAATCAAAACCACCGAAGCCAACCACAGCAGTACTGCAACCTCGTCTAAATAATAGAGCCTCCTTTGCTGTGCCTTATCTACCGTCTCATCAGGAAAGAGCTAATTAGATTCTTCTAAGAAGTAAATATTGTCAGTTCGTTGGTGGGTGGAGGTGACGGGAGGTAAGACACGCTCACTGTCAACATTGGCAAACCGAGGCAGAAAACAAGACAAAGTCATAAAAACCCTATAAAAAGCTAATTGAGTTTTAAAGGAGCTCATTCACTGCGTAGGAGGTGTAGCAACTTTCCCTTATGGTGTGTGGCTTCTGGAGGCAGAGCTGGGGGAGCCCATGGCTGTCTTGCTATTCCAACTCAGCCATGTGGGATGGGTGAGGGGTTGGAGTGGGTTCCCTTTGTTCCGAGCAGCTATGGGCAGCTCTGCTGCCAGTGGGTTAAGCCAATGCATTGGATTTCTCCTGCAGCACATCTAGACTGGGGGGGTCTCGATGGCTCGCCTGAGTTGCAGTGGCTTGTGAGCACTGCTGCAGAACTTGATGCTGCAGCTTCAGAATGGACAGGCGAATACTGGGACCAGTATTTCATAGAATCACAGAATGGCTTAGGTTGGAAGGACCTTAAAGGTCATGGAGCTCCAACCCCCTGCCGTGGGCTGGTTGCCCCCACCGGCACTGGCTGCACAGGGCCCCATCCAGCCTGGCCTCAAATACCTCCAGGGATGGGGCACCCACAGCTTCTCATGTTCAGGACTCCTGAGGGACAGACTTGAATGGCAAAGTCCCAAAGCCACGTCAAGATTGGGTACTTGGGAGAGGGGCATGCAGGCAGTGTAAAAGTGGACAGCTTGAGGGAAGCAAATGTAATAAGGCTAGAACTGCTTTTTTCCCCCAGTTCTTTCTATCCTCTGTTTCTCAGGAGATGTCAGCAAAAAGGATTGATTCTGTATTCAGCCACCAAAGCCTGAGCAGCAGCTGCTGTGCTGTGCAATGGGCAGTGCTGGTCTGGATATGACAACAAACATGGAATGACCTGAACCTATGGGCTGGAGAGGGGAAGCTCTGCTTGCTTTTGTATCGGCCTGGAAATAGGGTTTGTGTTCGGGCTGTGTCTGCTGGATGAGTGCTGTGCATGGGCCAGCGAGGGTGGCTGTGCTTGGAGGCAGCCCCAGCTACGTGAAGCAAACGCTTCGTGTGTTATTGCTAAATGTAATGCTAGCTACGAACACACATTTGGTTTCTAAACTTTTTATTGTCACGTTAAGCAGAGGGCCGAGAGATTGATAGTCTTGTATAACAGAGGCAATTTTACCAAAGGATACAAAAACGCACTGGCTTTCATGTAAACCACACCAAAAGGTAGGGGGGTTTTTATTTTAGTTTAGTCCCTGGAGGGCTCTTCTCCTCCCCCATAGCCACAGGTTGCTGTGTTTTCAGGGGGCACGCTGGAGTGTCGCCCCTGCTTTGATGTGGTTCCTCAAGTGTGCCTCCTCATTGGGCTCCCTGCAGATGCCTTTATGTGAAACAGAACATTAAAATCCAAATGTTCCTGCTCCGCAGGTCGTTTTTCATCCTTTATGGGCAACGTCAAATATATTGCATAGTTGTGCTGCTGCGCCCCGGCCCGGGAGGGAGCGGGTCTGGGAGGGAACGACAGGTCGGAGCGTGAGCTCCTTGCGGTTAAGCCCAAATTTCTCTTTAGCTGCTTCCTCTGGGCCTCTCCCCAGCTCTCTCTTTCTCTCAAGGTGAAACTGAAACCTCGGTGACTTCACCCAAGCCTGCCCAAAGTTAAAGAAAATTTGATATTTCTCACTTATAGGTCACTTCAGTCCATATTGTTTCCTGCCAAGAGTGGGGGTGGGGGGAATGCCCTACTGTTAATGGAAAAGCAATTACTGTTCTTTCTGGCGTTGTGCAGCTCCAGCATCACACCTGGGTTACAGGGCTGGGGTTGGAGGGATGCGGGGTGGGATGCGGGGACGCAGTCAGTGCCCTATTGAAGGAACAGCTGCTGTGCTGTGTTGGTGTTCGTTGAAGGCAGTCCAATGTTCAGGCTGAAAACTGCTGGGAAACCTCTTCTCACAGAAGACTTTTCCAAATTCCCCAAAGTGAAATTGCTTTTGCTGGGCTGGAAAGCTCCGAGGGCACTGGGAGTCTCTCTGGGTTATTTTATGCCTTGGGACGTGGCACACACACTTTTGTTTTCCCTGCTGTGGACTTGGATTCCGGTCAGAATTCTTCTCTCGGTGAACTTCAGTTTGTGAACAAAATTAAAACGATGCAAAATGCGAAATGTGGCCTTTGTTTGGGATGCTGAACTCCTTGAGTTGGAGCAATGACTTTTTCTAGGACAGGCTTTCTTGCTTTTCATTCTTCAGATGAATTCTACTCATCCATAGACATTATGTGCTGCCATGCGCTCCTCCTGTGAGCGTGGCTGAAGGAATTATGGGATGGCTTAGATTGGAAGGGACCTTAAAACATAGAATCATAGAATGGCTTGGGTTGGAAGGGACCTCAAGGATCATCAGGCTCCAACCCCCCCTGGCACAGGCAGGGCCACCAACCTCCATATCTCGTACTACACCAGGCTGCCCAGGGCTCCATCCAAGCTGGCCTTGAATAGAATGGTTTGAGTTGGAAGGGACCCTTAAAGGCCATCTGGTCCCACCCCCCACAATGAACAGGGACGCCCACAGCTCCCGTTCCTACCGCGCTGTATTTGTGTAGTAACACCTCGTGTTTGGAAAGGCTTTGGAAAGCATTGGGTGGCAAGGCGCTGTGCTTCCCAAGGGCATTTGCACAGTCCTCTGGGGAGACTTCATACCGTGCTCAGCCTAAAATGCTGAATGTTATGTGCTCGTGGTTTGGGCATTGAAGGTTGAAGCCAAGGGCTGCGTCCTTCTGCTTGCTAGTCCAGCTTGTTCTTTTCCCATGACCACTTCTCATCCTGTGATCTGGCTACACCCTGTTAATGATCTGTATTAAGCTCAGCGTTTGATGTAAAACTTTGCATTTTCCTCTTCTTTTTTCTTCTCTTTTTAGAGAGGGGGGGAAAAGATTACATAAATTTGAGCGAATTTAATGAGTACGCTGGGCTTGCTTTTGGAATCCATTTACAGTGGATTCAGCATTATAACTTCAGTACGCTTTGGTTAAGTAACTTATGTCATAAGTGGGTGTATCTGAGAGGAGAGCTGAGCTCAGACCTCTTTGTTGTGTGGGCTTCAGAAGGACCAAGCGCTCACTCCCCTTTTTGAAGTCCTAATTCTCTTTATATGGTGTTGCAATGCCTTTCTATAGAGTGGTGCCTCTGAAGTTAGAGATTTCTAATGCAAAAAAGGCCACTTTTCCCCAATTGCTTCAAGTATTGACGTTGCTAGCAAAATTTCTGTTTTGCAGTGCTAACACAGGCCTTGTCCTGTGGCTTTGTTGCAAAAAAATCCCTACTGTTGAGACTCCTCCCTTAAGAGATCTTCCTAACGAGCCCGTTTGGTAGTCCCCTTGCTTAGCCCTTACTGCTCTCCTAACAGCACTTACGGAGTTCCTACATCTTTCCAACCACTAGAGGTCAAGATTGGGCTGTTGGACGGCACTCCGTTCCATCGCTCCAAGCCTGCTGCAGCCACAGTCCCTGTCACTTACATGTTCAGTTTTGCAGTCGTTGCCCCGTTGGGCAGCTGTGGTGAAGCTGGTTGTGCGTGGAGACGTATGCAAGGTGGGCTTTGCCTTGCAGCATGATGCAGCCCAGTGGGTTTTGTAAGGATGGAGAGATCTGCACCGTGTTTGGTTTTAATATTCTTCAGATCTACACCAGTGATCTGTCTCTGGGCTGTTTCTTCTCAGGGAGGGATTTGAAAGGGAGCTGAGCTGAGAGAGGCTGTCGAATTAAAACTCACTCAGAAATTCTTTTTGTGGGATGTGAATACTTGGTAAGCATTGACAAGGAAATCATTTTCAAGGTTTATGCTCTCTGTGGAGTCTGGCCTGACCTTGGAGGTCTCCAGCACTGCCATTGCCTCTCCTTGTGCTCCAGCTCAAAGCCCATTTTCAGCTCTTGGGCAATTGGGGCTGAATGATTTTTCCTCTTAGAAGCCAAGAAGGCTTCTGCAGCAACTTGCGTGCACTGCTCTCTGCTGCAAAGGGAGCCTGGGGCTGATGGAGCTGCACTGGGGCTGTATGCTTTGCTCCACGAGCCATGGCCTTCTCCCATCCTGGTTGAATACCTTGTACAGATCGTTCTGTAGATCAGCAATGCCGCAATTAAGATCTCCTGGGGTACCACAAAAATGCTTTCAGGAACCTCTGGGGTCCAGATGTGGAATATTTTGTGCTGACATGGGTTGAAAAGAGGAACAAATCCAACGGTTAAGTAGGTCCTTTAATTTAGCCTGTGACAGTCACCACATGGCCTATGGGCTAAGGTTTCTGCGCCTGTGCTGTAAATAGATCAATATGGCAGTACGATGGGTTTGGCATTTTGATTTGTGAAGAGTCAGAATATTGTTTGTATTGTTGCATAATCCCTGGAATGGTTTTGAAATGAATCTTCTGTTTCTTTGGAATATCTGGGTTTGGAAAAACATAACATTTCAAAGTTCCATTAAGTGTGTGTGTTTTATTTTGTCTCATTTGTCGTATTTCATGACTGATTGCATCTTTTGGCCGAAAAATAAATCCAAGGATGCAGTCGTAAAGCTTGAAATCTGCTTTTTTTCTAGGCACAGCAGCAAAGAAACCTGGACAATATTGTATCGCAGCACCCCAGGATAAGCGGGGGGAAGAAGTCCAAGAAAGAAGCCTGCGCAGGCTCAGATTTGGAGGTAAAGAACACTAGCCCCATGTCTGAGCAGGATTCGGGTATCCTGGATGTTGAAGATGAGGAGGAGGATGATGAGGTAACTGGATGCCATCAAACTCAGGGCGTTGGTCAGCTTGGGGCGATAAGCTGTGTCTCGGTGCTCGCACCTCACTCAGCGTTTTGTGCTCCTATGCAGCATGCCATAAAGATGCTGTGCAGATGGTGGAGCCTTTCTGAGTTGGGTCATTTTGTACTTCTGTCCTTGTTAGCAGGCTCAGCAGAGATGTTTAGTGTGGTAGGAGAGCAGAGCAGCTCCTGTCTTCAGTCCTGCAGCTCTGTGGCCTTTCAAAGCAGATAAATTGCTGCACAGCACATGGGATATTGAGCTTCTTCTGTGCAATGTGCCTTGTGGCAGATGCATGCTTTATGCTGAGAAGAGTTTCATTAGGACAGAATTTTCATAGATGCAATTGTACTTTCTGGTGTGTTTCTGTTGCTGGCCATTTCTTTAGCAGTGATTTCTCCTAGTAGAACTGTAGAATGGTTTGAGAGTGAAGGAACCTTTAAAGGGCACCTGGTCCCACTCCCTGCAGTGAACAGGGACACCCACAGCTCCATCAGGTGCTCTGAGCCCCATCCAGCCTGGCCTTGGGTGTCTCCAAGTGGCACCACCTCTCTGGGTCACCTGTGCCAATGCCTCACTGCTCTTAGTGCAAAAAACTTTTCCCTTATATTGAGACTAAATCTCCCCTCTTTTTGTTTGAAATGGTTTCCCCATGTCTTATCACAGCAGACCTTGCTACAGAGACTATCCCTTTCCTTCTTACAGCCCCTTCAGATACTGAAGGCCACTCTCAGGTCTCCCCAGAGCCCTCTCTTCTCCAGCTGCATAGCCCCAGCTCTCAGCCTGTCCTGGTAGGAGAGGTGTTCCATCCCCGTGATCATTTCTGTGGCCCTCCTCTGGTCACACTCCAACAGTTCTATGTCCCTCCTGTGCTGAGGATTCCACATCTGGATGCGGTACTACAGGTGAGGCCTCACCAGCACAGGGTGGAAGGGAAGGATCACCTTCCTGCCCTGCTGGCTGCACTGCTTTGGATGCAGCTCAGGATGCAGTTGTCTCTCTGGGCTGTGAGGGCACATTGCTGGCTCATGTCCAGCTTCCCACCCACCAGTACCCCCAGGTCCTTTTTGGCAAGTCTGTGCTCCATCCTCACATTCCCCAGCTTGTGCTGATAGCGGAGCTTGCAGCAACCCAGATGCAGACCTTGTGCTCGGTTCTGTAGAACCTCATGAGGTTCTGTGCCCACTGCTCAGCCCGTTGAGGTCCTTTCCCTCAGCTGTGTCACAGTTCCATGCTCAGGGCTGCCTTTCCCAAGTCTGTTCTGTTGGGTTCATTCCTCTCCATCTGAGATCACCGCTTCCTAACAGGGAACGAAGTCTGTAGTACAGCTCAGATCCCGCATGTTCCACTGGACGGTGTAAATACCAAGGAGGGGAGATGAATGCCGCAATTCGTGCGGCACAGTGCAAGAACACTCAGTTGTGGAGCATCCTCCCAGTTGTGGAGCATCTCCCCACTCCCGGCGCTCTGAGCTCTGCCCGGAGCTGCCCGGCAGCGGCCGCTGTCCGTGGTGATGAAACGGGGCGGGCGGGTCCCACTGCGGCGCTTCCCCAAACTCCTTGCCCTCCGGGGCTTCTTTTCTCTGGAAAGAGTGCTGTTTTGTTTTATTTTGTGGGTTTTTCTTCGGCTGTTGGTTTTCTTATTTATTTATTTTGTTTTTCTGCCTTTTTCTTTTTTTAGTTTTTGTTTTCTTTATTCTGTTTTTTTTCCTCCACATTTTTATCCTTTTTTCTTTGTCTTTTTTCTTCTTCCTCTTCCCATCCATCATTGTCTTCTCTCCCCTCCATTGTTGTCATCTTCAACCCTCCATCATCTTCCTCTCCCATTTATTTTTCCTTTTTTAGTACAAATGGATGGGGATCTGGGGCCCCCAGTACCAGGAAGACAGAGAACTGTTGGAGAGGGTCCAGAGGAGGTTCACAAAGATGATCAGAGGGCTGGAGCACCTCCCCTGTGAAGACAGGCTGAGGGAGCTGGGCTTGTTCAGCCTGGAGAAGAGAAGGCTGCGGGGTGACCTCATTGCAGCCGTCCAGTACCTAAAGGGAGCCTACAAACAGGAGGGGAGTCAACTCTTTGACAGGGTAGATAACAGCAGGACAAGGGGAAATGGTTTTAAGTTGAAGGAGGGAAGATTTAGGTTGGATGTCAGGAGGAAGTTCTTTACAGAGAGAGTGGTGAGGTGCTGGAACAGCTGCCCAGAGAGGCTGTGGATGCCCCGTCCATCCCTGGAGGTGTTGAAGGCCAGGTTGGATGGGGCCCTGGGCAGCCTGGTGTGGTCTTAAATGTGGAGGTTGGTGGTCCTGCCGGCAGAGGGGGCATTGGAGCTTGATGATTCTTGAGGTCTCTTCCAACCCGAGCCATTCTATGATTCAGTCATCTGGTAATAGAGTTGTTAAACCTAAGGGATTGGTACATGTGTTATAACAGGGTGACTTCAGCCGGCAGCTGAGAACCCCCCCGGCTGCTCATTCACTCCCCCTTCTCACTTTCAGTAGGTTGGATGAAGTGGTCTAAGGGACAAAAGTGAGAGAACTTGTGGGCCAATTGTATAGGTGGCTTAATAAGCAAAGAGAAAAAAGGAACCCTGTTGTTGGTGCAGACTCAATCACTGCCCACATCACACCAACTGATGGGTGCCCAGTCGGTCTCCAAGCAGTGGACATTTTCTGGGGAAGCAAAACAAAACTATCCAGAAATTTTCCCAATATTTCATTGCTGAGCATGATGTATGGAATGTCTCTCTTGTCAGTTTGGTTTTGGTATCACAACTGTGTCCCCTCCTAGCCTACTCAGTAAGAGCACAGTGAGAAGCAGGGAGGGCATTGCTGCTGGGTGGGTCAGTAATTCACTTAATCCCAGCTCAAACTGGTACAGGTATACACTGTTAATGCTAAACTGTTTGGTGAGGTTTCTGGCAGTGAAAGGGCAACATCAATATTGTTTTCCATGACTGATGTTTATTCCTAGCTTTTCAACTGGTAGCTTGACCTCCGCTCCTTCCTGTGTGTCCTCTGTGTAGTGACAAAGAGGCAGAGTACTGCTAAGGCAGAGCTTGAGGATTCTGTTTGGAGGACAGCCAGTGGTGGGTAAATCTGGGAAGGAGGAACAAAGGGTTCCTGCACCCCGTCCTACTCAGAGCTGAAAACAGAATGATCCTCAGAAGTGGTTCTGATTAAGTGTTTGGCAGGAGAGACCTTCTGATCCTGCTCCCTGGCTGAATCTGCAAAAAGTGGGTTAAATGCAGTCCTTCTAATCTCTGCGAAATACCTGAGTCCTTCAGCAGGCTGTGATGCAGAGTTATCCATCAAGTCTGGATGAACTGCTCCAGAGATCTCACCGTTCCTCCCCCCCCTTCATCCAGGCAGCAGAATTAACGGGAAAAGCTTGGAAAGGAACAGAAGAGCAGAAGAGTTTTGCTTCTACTGTTGCATGTATTTTTTATGCAGATCATTTTCTCTCTTGGGCAGCAATGGGGAGCTGTGCCAGCTACATTCAAGAGGACCATTGTGAGGCGTGGTTCCTCACTCCATTAGAGTTCTGCACTCTGGAGACATCATGGTCCAGACAGATGCTTCACTGTGGTGGAAGCTCCCACTATAATGAGAGCAAGAGCGTGGGCACAGCTGTAAAGCGAGCTGGGAGATGACTTGAGTTCAGTTTTTATGTATGTCAAGTGGTAGGAGGAGGATCAGTGTTTCATACTGAGCAGCTCCGTGGCCTACTCTGTGTGTGCCAGCTGCTCCCTTTGTAGTGTTCTGGATGCTTTTTACTACAAAGCTCATCCAGATTCTTCTCGTTTCCAGTGACTTTTCTTTTGCCATCCCGTTGAATACATCAGGACAAAGCTTGCCTGCATTCTGCCTTGTTTCTTCTCATTCCCCAGAAGTCTGGCCAGGCAGGCATTTGTGACATGGCTGGGTGGAAATGGACCTCCTGGTTCTCCTCTGTGGGAGAGGGAAGGTTGTAAGGAAGGAGTAACAGCCCCTCATCTCTCACTGAAGAACAAATCAACAAATTGCAGGCAGTTTTCCGTTTGGAGAGGGAGTTTGGCACTGAGGACATCAGCAGGTGTGAGGTGTAGCCAAAACTCATCATACTTCTGGCGTTCTTTCAGGTTGACCTGGCTATAGGAGTGTTATAATTCTCTAGGTGAATATAAGAGATTGATGGTAGTTTAGGGAGCTAGAATTGGGACCCCAGAGAGGCTCTTGGCTTTCTCTGATAAATGGATGTGTTGGGTGCCATCAGCCTCCACTTTGTTTGCTCTCACTAGTAATTCCACACACACACACAAAAAAAAAAACATCTTGGACATGGAGAGAAAGCTTTCTGTTTCCAGACAAAGCTGTCTGCCTGCTGTCTCCGATGTCAGCCAGAGTGAGATCAGTCTGCACGAAGATGTGGCTGCTTCCAGTACTGCAGTGCTCTGAGCATCCTCCAACAAATCCCAGGCTGCTGGTACCCAGAGAGATAAGAGGAGGATTGTTGAAGGTATACAGAACCAGTGATTCTTTCAGCAGTAGGGGCTTATTTTGTGAAGTGAACACATTCTGAATGTTGGTCAGGCACTGGCACAGATGCCCAGGGGGCGGTGGGGTCACCATCCCGGAGGTGTTGCAGACCTACGGAGATGTGGCACTGAAGGATGTGGTCAGTGGGCATGGTGGGACGGGTTGGGCTTGGTGAGCTTAGAGGTCTTTTCCAATGCCTGTACCATGTGAAGAGTGCCAGGGTGCTAAATGTCATAGACTGGACTTGTGGCTGCAGTATTATTGTGTGTGCATGCATTCATTACAGAGATGGTCAGAGGGCTGGAGCATGTCCCCTACGAAGACAGGCTGAAGAAGCTGGGCTTGTTCAGCCTGGAGAAGAGAAGGCTGCAGGGTGACCTCATTGCCACTTTCCAGTACCTAAAGGGAGCCTACAAACAGGAGGGGAGTCAACTCTTGGAAAGGGTAGATAACAGCAGGACAAGGGGAAATGGTTTTAAGTTGAAGGAGGGAAGATTTAGGTTGGATATTAGAAGGAAGCTCTTTACAGAGAGGGTGGTGAGGTGCTGGAACAGCTGCCCAGAGAGGCTGTGGATGCTGCATCCATCCCTGGAGGTGTTGAAGGCCAGGTTGGATGGGGCCCTGGGCAGCCTGGTGTAGTATTAAATGTGGAGGTTGGTGGCCCTGCATGTGGCGGAGGGTTGGAGCTGATGATCCTTCAAGTCCCTTCCAACTCAAGCCATTCTGTGATTCTGTGGTCTGCACCAGTGAGCCCATGTACTTGGGTTAATAGGTCCAAGGGACAGTTCATTAACCAATGTTTCTGGCTCATAAATCCTGGTGTTTCAGAGTGGATTTTTCTTTCCTTAATGAAATAGGGGCAAATGTATCTATGCTTGTGTCATGTCTTTACATCAGAAACTAGCAAGGATCAGAGATTCAAGCCATTATATTGCAAATTTGTATAAAACCAGACCAGAGCATCCCTCATCAGAGGCATCATAGAATCACTTGGTGTTGAAGAGGACCCTTAAAAGCCATCTGATCCAGCTCCCCTGCAGTGAACAGGAACAGCTACAACTCTGTCAGGTGCTCAGAGCCGTGTCCAGCCATGTCTCTAGGAATGGGGCATCCAGCAAGCCATCTCTGGGACAGGCTTGTGACCGTGTCAGCTGCAGATGAGCATTTACACTGAAAACTTGGCCTTAATGGGTTAAATTTTCTACAGTCAGCGTTGAACCCAACTGAAAGTGCTCCTGCAGAAAGCAGGGGTTGGGCTGTTTGCAGAGGCTGACAGCTCTGTACTGTGAGCGTGCCGGACGCGGGCTTTGGGAACGAGGTCTGCAGAACAGGAGAACTCTGGACAAAATGAATAAACTCTTTGTTCTACAAACTAAAAGGGGAAAAAAAAAAAAAAAAAAAAAGATTAGGCAGAAGTGGAGATGTCGGGGGAGTAATTAGTTCTGTTGAGGAGGCTTCTAGTTCTCGTTGCAGCGCTGTGTTTCCAAAATCAGAGGTTTATTTATGTTTTTCAGTGCTTGCAATACAGCTTTGTGGAAGAAACTCAAATAAGTGGAAACTCCGTCCCTGGAGATGTTCAAGGCCAGGTTGGATGGGGCTCTGGGCAGCCTGGTTTAGTAATAGATATGGAGGCTAGCAGCCCTGCTTGCAGCAGGGGTTGGAGTTTGATGATCCTGCAGGTCCTTTCCAACCCAAGCCATTCTGTGATTCTATGATAGGTACTAGAGGGGCTGTGATCAGCCTGAGGGATGCCCGTGTTTCCCTCGTGTTGCATGAGGTTCCAGCTGGGAAAGTGGATTTCTGTTTGGAAAACCATGAATGTGCCTTCCCTCTGCCTCAGAAAGCAGCTCTGACTGCACAGTGTGCTGAAACTGCCTGAGTTTTGCATTGGTCGTGGACTCATAGAATGGTTTGAGTTGAAAGGGACCTAAAAGGCCATCTGGCCCCACTGCCTGCAATGAATGGGGATGCCTGCAGAGACTGAAATGGGCTCCAGTGGCACATTGCCACTGCTGCTGCTATGGGGGTGGATGTGGACAAGGTGCTCCTTCAAACCTCATAGGTAGAATCTCAGCACAAGGTTTGGGTGCTCATTTTCTCATGAGCGCGTTCCAGGTTCTGCACGCAGCCGTGTCTGGGAGCCTTCTAAGTGGATTAGCAATATTAACATTATTGATGTCTCAGCTATTAACTCTGCAGGAACGTCCAGCTTATTTTTTGTGAGCATGTGTGTGGGCTTAGAAGTTTTTACAGAAGATCAGAGGCTGTGAAACTGTTGCAGTCTGCTTTGAAAGAATTTCTCTGGAGGAGTGAGCTCCATTTTTGGCAATAACCCGATTTCATGAATCTTTATCAGAAATATTTCTCTGTGGGCCATGTTCAGCTAATGCCCCAAATCCGAGGGGAGCAAAACTGTTTGATCCTGAATTCAGCCCCATAGCAAAACATCTCCTGTTGTGATGGTGGTGGGAGGAGATGACAGATCTCCCCTCCCTTAGAAGAGCACAGGGAGTTCTCGGGTGCAGCCATGCAGCTCCCAGTGCTGGTGGTGGTCACTGGGGATGATTGGCCTGGTGTGTCCCAGCATTCCTCTGCCTTCTTGTAGCCATCTCTGGCTGTTCAGCACTCCAGGATTCCTCATCCAGAGGTGTTCTAACAGAATTCCCAACTTTGCCTTTCCAGACTCTGCACTCCCCTACCCAAAGCCATTGCTGCAGATGAGGCCCACTCGCTCCAGGTGCTTTGGGCAGTGCTGGTGGAGATTGGCATGCCCTCATCCAGCCACAGCCTTCTCCCTGCTCCATCCTACCTCCTTTTTAGCAAAATGCCTCTTAAGCATAATTGAAAATAAACATATTTCCCAGGCCTGTCCATTGGTCCCTTTCATCTTTCTCCTGTTTTTTTCCACCGCGTGTCAACAGAACACTCCCTTCCTCTCTGGATTTTGGGGGAGAAGGAGGGTTGCTTTAGCTTTATGCCTTGGCCAAAAAGCTTAATGCTGTGTTGGCTTCAACACATCCAAAGGACAGAAGCTTCTTCTATGCAAATTTCCTCTCTGATCTTCCTCTTACCCTCTCTCCTTCTGTCCCACCCTTCCAAATTGCGCTTCCTTGTCCCTGCGAGAGGCTCACTGCTGTTGTTGAAAGGTGCTGGAGTCTGTGTGGCTTATTCTTTCAAAAAGAAAAAGGAGAATTCGTGCTTTTAAAGAAATCAAACTGGAAATACAGAAAAAGACTGTTGTTGTGTTGCACAGGGGCCTAGGATGCTTAAACTTTTATTTAAGCTTATGGTCAAAATGAAATCTCTGCTGAGCTGGTTAACAAAAGGATAAAAGGTGAATGTGATTTCAGAGGGAAGCTCAAATAGGGCAAAAGTAATATTCAGTGCTGGTTTTGTACTCCGAGAAACTTTTAGGATTGTATGTGCAGATCTGTAGACAGGTGTCAATAATCACTGCGACTGTATCCTGAAATCTCAGTGCACCCCTCAGCCTTGCAGACCTTTGAGCTGCACTGATCTCAGTGGGGTGGGTGGACCTGCACCTCGTGCTGACCTCCTGCTCTCTTCCAGGTGCCCGGGGCCCAGGAGCTGGTGGACTTCTCGCCCGTGTACCGCTGCCTGCACATCTACTCCGTGCTGGTGAGTGAGCCCTGCTGCTGGCAGCCTGCTGAAACATGAGGGGATATTTTCTCCCACTGCTGCAGTTGTTGGGTTTGTAGGCCCAGTGCTTATACCTTGGACACAGATTCATCCTGAAAGAGCTCTCCTCTGACCACAGTAACTTCATTATTCAGTGCAAATTGAGAAATTGAGGGGAGAAATGGTTTTAGAGACCTTATTTTTCACACTTTGGAGAAGTTTGCTAGAGTTGGGCTTGCTGCTGTCCAGCCAAACCCCATTGTCACCATGCCATGTCCAGTTTCCCAACACTTGGGCTTTTTCTCCTTTACATGCACTAGAGAACATGGCTGGACTGGAGGTGCTCTGTGCTTGCATTTGGTTACTGGCCAAGCCATTCTGTGATAAGGTGACCTTTGTAGCTTGCACCTTGACTTTTAATTTCCAACATGCCTTTGGCAATATGTGAGCCTTGCAGCATACAAAACTCCCGACCCCCAAACCTGTGTTATTTGCATCTGTTCCTTAATGTTGGTAATGTCTTCTGCTGAGCTCTCCGATGCTCTCTCCTGCAGCTGGGCAATGGGAAGCCAGGCAGCACATGAAAGCACAGCTCTGTTAGCAGCTTTCCTCCCCTTCCTCAGCGGAGCCAGGCTTGAGAGAGCATTGTTTTTTGAGGCAGTTCTGAAAGACAGGCTCTCCAGCAAGACATACAAACGAATTTGCAAAAGGGAAAGAATTGTCATAAAAAACATTTATGTAAAATCTTTTTGTGCCCTCATCTGTTAATAATTATGCAATTTGGCTCCATGGCCATGATTCTGTAGCGGAATGAATAAGTTAACCTACCCAAAATGTGTTACCCTGTTTATCTTGGACAAAGGCTCCTGCTCCGAGCCGGTGCTGGAAGCCCGGTGCAGGGGGTGTGCTAATTGAAGATTACAACCGGGCTGAAATGCTTTGTGCCTTTCAAAGTGTCACTTTATTTGGAGAAACTTCAGTGAAGTCTATGTATAATGAAAACAGCCTTAGGAATCCTATTTGTGTAGCTTACAGGTTGGGTTTTTTTGTTTTTTGGTTAATGCAAGGGTATATGCCTGTGTAATTATGCATAATGCTGTTATGGGAAGGATGAGGAGGGATGAGGAATTCTTGTTGTTGGATGTAGCAGTTTTGTGCATTGGAAAGGTTCATGTTTACGCGGTGTTGCAGGCTTGGGGCTGAGGGTGTCACTGGAATTTTGTTGTTTCTCCATCCTGTTGCTTGGCTTATTGCCTTGGAGGTTGATGAGTTGTGCAGCTCTCCAAAGCATATGAGGGAAAGCCAGGCATTGTGGCCAGTGCTCTGCAGCAGATCGTAGAATCATAGCATGACCTGGGTTGAAAAGGACCACAATGATCACCTAGTTTCAACCTCCTGCTATGTGCAGGGTCCCCACCAGACCAGGCTGCCCAGAGCCACATCCAGCCTGGCCTTGAATGCCTGCAGGGATGGGGCATCCACAACCTCCTTGGGCAACCTGTTCCAGTGCGTCACCACCCTCTGCATTGGGTCATCTCCTCCTGCACTGAGATCCTTTGGTCCTTCTCCTCCTCCCTCTCCTATTTCAGCCAAAAGCCGTAGTAATGAGAGGAGAGAAGAGGACAGAGCTCTGAAGAAGGTGTGCTGGTGAGATAGGAGCAGAGCGAGGTGAGCACCCCTAGGAAAGCCTCCCGAAAGGAAAGTTGTCCTTTTTCTGACCCGTGCTCAAAGCCTGAGCTGGCTTTCTAGGCCCAACTTGAGCTGAACAATGCCAAAGATCCAGCGAGCGTCGAGGGAAACGACCACATCAGTGTCAGACGGAAGGATCATAATGTAATAGTTACCAAAAAATCCTAATATTTGTCATTTACAATAGCGTTATCTAAATGCTTGGCCTGCAGTTAAAAAGGCCCACGTTGAATAAACATTGAGATATTTATTATTTTTAGTGAAATCGACCTTCCAGTCACCTCGGTTTTATGGCTGTGCTGCTTATAAATTCCCAAAGGATTATTTGAAAAATCCTACTCATATCTGCCAGCCTTATCAGCAGGGCAGAAGTTCACATATTGTAAGGCGAGGTCAGCCTTCGGTCATGGTCTTACAGACGGGGCCAGGCACCTGTAAATCCTTCCTTCAGCAACCAAGGCGAAGTACAATATCAAACGGCAGCGAGACTTTTCCAGGAAGCGCTGAACTTTCTCAGGAAGGGCAGAGGAGGGGGAAAGAAAGTGAACAAGGGTCAGGCGGTGGTTAATGGAGAGCTGGGCCTTGGCGCGGCAGGACGGGCCCCGGTGGGATGCTTTATGGGGCCATTCATCGGCGATCCCGTGTCGTGTGGGAAATGGCCCTGGAGACGCTGCCCTGAGGAACACATGGGCGTAGGGGAGGCTTTGAATCCTTGGAGTGATGGAACAAAACATTGCAGGAGTGCGTGTGTCCTTTGTGTTGGCTGGATAAGCCTCCGTTGCTTCGTTCAGCTATGCGTAGTGGTTGCAATTAGCCCTTTGATTTCTTGACTGTGGTGTAAGGCTTTGGGGTTTTGTCCCTAAACAACAACTTCTTACCCAGACTGTGATGTCCTTATGTGACAAACGTACGTTGAATTGCATGAAATAAGGCTTTACAGGTGAGGTTTCAAGTTGGTGTGAGTCACTGACCGTTAAGCAACCTTCTGTATTTCAGTGGGCATCGTGGTAGTATTGAAAAATGTACAACTTCCTTTTATTAGGAAGAGTAAAACAAAACAAAAAACAAGCAAAAACACCTGGAAAAAGCTGTAAGCTGGAACTGTAGGATCATTGAGTATTCTGAGTTAGAAGAGATCCATAAGGGTTATGGGATCATAGAGTGTCCCAGGTTGAAAGAGACCCATAGGGGTCATGGGATCATAGAATGTCCTAAGTTGGAAGAGATCCATAGGGGTCATGGGATCATAGAATGTCCTAAGTTCTTTACTATGAGAACGGTGAGGTGCTGGAACAGGCTGCTCAGAGAGGCTGTGGATGCCCTGTCCATCCCTGAAGGTGTTCAAGGCCAGGTTGGATGGGGCCCTGGGCAGCCTGGTTTAGTATTAAAAGTGGAGGTCGGTGGCCCTGCGTGTGGCAGGGGCATTGGAGCTTGATGATCCTTGAGGTCCCTTCCAACCCAAGCCATTCTATGATTCTATGAATGTCCCAAGTTGGAAGAGACCCATAAGGATCATGGAATCATAGAATGTCCTAAGTTGGAAGAGTCCCATAAGGAGCATCGAGCCCAACACCTGGCTCCACACAGGACCACCCAAAAATCAGACCATGGATATGGTGGTCCTTCAGAAGCCAGGAACACTGTATGAAGAACTAACAGAGGGAGGCAGTAAGGTCAGGGTGCGTACTGTGGGCTGCATGGACAAGGCTGGCTCTGCTTTTAGCTGGGGTTGAGTGCCAAAAACCCCTTTGGTTTCGGTAGAACAGCCATGAGCTATTTGAGGACATTCATCTGAAGGGTGGTGAGGCTGCTGGGCTGTTGGTATCAGGTACATCTTCTCTTTGAGTTAATAGAGAAGTTTGTTGAAAAATGGTGATGTTATTATATAAAGAAGAAACGGGGAGATTTCAGTGAAGTGATTTTGCCATTGACGTTTTTATCTTTTATGTTGTCTTTGACGAAAGTCTATGTAATACTCAGGTTGCTTTGATCGATATCCAAAATAAATTAGGAAAGGTGAGGTTTGGGCCAGATGGTTTATCTGCTGGAGCATCTGAACAGCTGTTGGGAGCCTTGTATTTCAAGGCCAAGACATGGAATTGCTTTGCTTTACATAACATGAAATGAAAAGCAGTTTTTGTTTCATGTTTCCCATAAGCTGTAGCGCGTCAGAAAGCAAAGAGCGAGCGGAGAGCAGAAAGGAATGAAAACAGAAAGGAAGAAAGGTGAGAAAGGGAGGATAATTTGCAGGCAGGGCGCTGCCAAGCAGTTGTCTGTGGGGCAGATGAAAGTGATTTAGGTCAGTGGAGCTCCTGCTTCAGCCCGTGCTGCTGCCTGGTAGCGCTCAGGGTTCGTCTCAGCGAGGTGTTTTTCTCTTGTAAAGGTTTATGCTAATTGGTAACCAATTACTTTGAGGTTCTTCACATGTTGGTGAAGACACTGGTATTGACGCTCCCAGCTCTTTGATCCGAGCTACAAAGGGGTCATTTTAGGGTAAAGAACAAGTGTCCAAAAAAAACCCCACCGACAACAAGAAAGAAAAGGAGCAGATTCTGATGTAAATACGGGTGTAAAAGTGGAGCTGCCTTGCAGCTGATGGAGTATTTGTGGAGAATCCCAGAGCTGGATAATTTAGATAAATAGCAGTTGACAGGTATTTACTATAAATTTGTCATATCTCACCACTGACGTTTTTATCAGCTATATTGCTTCTACCCAGAGCCCCTCTGACCCTGAGCTGCTTTGATGCACGAAATGCATTAGGAGAGGTAAGAAAATGTAGAGCAAATTGAAAAACAAAATGAATCTATTAAAAATACTCAATATAAGAGGCCTGTGAGGTTCCTCTAATAAAATACACGCAGCGTGCTTCAGCTGCATTCACTTGGTTAAGTTCTGGCTTGCCTGTTTTAGGGATAGGGATGATGTTTTGTGTTCTCTTTGCCATGCAGAGCCCTGGGAGGAGAAACCATGGCTCGTGTTTGCTTCTGGCTACGGTGGGTTGCTGTGTTCTGACCCCAGAACCTGCCCATACCTCTGTCCCAGTGCAGCCTCTCATGGGCACCGAAACGTTTGTCCTTTTGCTAAGGGTGCAAAGCAGCTCAAGTTCTTCTTTAAGGGGTGAGAAAGTCCCTTATAGGAAACACAGCTCAAATAATAAGCACTCCCCAACCCTCTCTTTTTTTTTCCCTCTCTGTAACTCTAGAGTTGTTTCTTTTATTTGATACTGAAATACGAACCGTACCACGGAAAGTCTGTGGCTGTACTTCTATTTTGGAGATCAGGGTTGTAAAGTTTTTCCCTCTGTGTCCTTGGGAACTTGAACAGTTTAGACTCCTTTAGTTTTTGAGGGGGGGGGGGGAATGGAAAAAATCTCCTTCTCGAAGTCTCTGGTAACTCCTTGTTCATCTCAGACACTTTGCAGATTGTCCCATCGCTCTGTCCTGGCGTATCTCACTGTCTGCTGACTTGGCTGACCCACTGGTGCCTGGTGGAGTTAGATAGCTATAAACACAGCACTGAGATCATAGGGAAAGGCTGAGGGTGAGACACTTTGTGCACCGCATTGATAAGGACACAGGAAAAGCCATTAGAGTGAACTGGTGTCAGTGACCTGTGATAACCATTCTGTACTACGTGCTAATGGACCCTGGGTAGTGTGTCTGTCTGTAGTGGCAATAGATTTAACTTTTGTAATTGTCATATTGCTCTTTTAACCCTGTGACCTTATTACCCATGAGAAAACCACTTGGCTTCGATCAAAGAAGCAGCAAAGAAATCAGTGTTCATTCTAAGCCGGCTAGATATGATCACAGGCAGCCTTGATTCTTAAAATATTCAGCTTGGAAAACAGACATGTTAGGAGGAGGGGAAAAAAAACCCCATACGTTTACTACAATAGCCCGGATGCAGACTGCTTGTCACCTGAGGTTACAGCAGCCCTGCTTTCCCAGGGCTTTGCAGAGCTCTGCCTTCATTTGCTGAAAATGTCCCAGTAGTTTACATCGAGTACTGAGTTCATTTTCAATCCCTTTGCAGTCGTAGTGGCTAAAGAAAGAAAGAAATAAGCTGACTCTGTTAGTCCTGGCCATGGGGATTGCATTGCATCTGCCCAGTGTTTTGTGGGGTTGTGGAGGATGGATTCCTATATGGGATAGGGGGGTAATCAGGAGGTCCCATCCACGCTCTGATCACAGTGAGGTTGGAGCAGATTGCTCAGCTCCACCTGCCTATTCTTGGTGCTCACCCCCAGAGCTGCTCCCCAGCCCCATTGGTGCCTGGTGAGGGCTTCTTCCTCCCAGGCGTGGACCTTGGCATTTATCAGGTTCCCATCTCACATGGAGACCTCTTCAGATAGTGGCCCTGCTCCTCACTGTGCTGACTTCCCCCTCCCCAGTTTGGTGTTGATTGCAGAGTCGATGGGAATGTTCTCTGTTACCTCCTCTGAATCACTGATGGAGAAGTTAAGCAACTTGGAGTTTAGAACCAGGTGATTGAATCCAACGCATTCTACACTCCTAAGGCAGGATGGACCCTTCTGGGGTTCTCCACTTGTTACCAGCTCCCATTTAGGGTACAAACTCCATCCATGGCCCTCAGAACCTGACCACCAATCCAGTAGCCCATCCAGCTTATCGCTCACCATATTGGGCCATCCTAACTGAGATACAGGAATAACATGGAACGGCACGTCAAAAGCCTTTATGAATTCAAAGCAAATGGCACCCATTTGGATTGTGCAAGAATGGGAAGGCTTTTGCTGAAGGTTTCCTCCATTTCCTGGTGTTGGGGCTTAGAAGGGTCCCAGGAGTGTTGGGAACACACCTCAGCTACCCTGTGGTGGTGGTGTCCAGAAAGTGGTGGTATCTCAAAAATAACAAGTGGTAATGACAGAAGTGCACTCATTTGCCAAGAATGTTCCTGGAGAGCGTTGAGTTTTCCAAGGTAAAGCTCAGTGGAACAGAGAGGGACAACTCTGAGAAGCGTTTATGTTAAAACTCTTCTCATCCTCCAGTCTCATAATAGACTCACAGTTATTAAGACTGTAGGAGACTCCTGGCTTGAGGTTACATCAAGGATCTCCAAGCTACGTGCTGTTGAGTTTTGAGGATCTCCAGAGTTGGAGGCTCCCTAACCTCTCTGGGTCCCAGTTTTGGTGTTTAACCACCTTTGTATTTTTTCCCCACTGTTACTCATTTGAATTTCCCTCTTCGTATTTTGTGTGTCCGTGTCCAAGAGGAGTCTGGCTGCATCTATGCTATCATCCTGCATTAGATGCTTCCTCACCTTTCCAAATGCAACCAACCCGGCTCTCTCCACCTTTCCTCCTATGTCTTAGTATTGCTCCTGAAGAAAAAGAAGCAAAACCAAACCAACAGTATTTTGTGTCCTAATGCCAAAAAGTGGAGGGGGAGCGGAGTCCCAGCTATGAGTCCTGCTCATGGGCCACCCTTGTTGACATTGCCAATATACTCCATATGTGCAGACCACTGGAAAGCAAAAGAGATAAGGTGTGCATGGAAGCAATGCTGGGAGAATATACTGTCCCCTTTCTTACCTTGTGCTGCAGAGCATATTGGAGAATTATTATAGAATCTTATAGAAAAAGAGACATGGGCAAAGGTCCTCCCCATGAGCTGTTCATGTTAGCGGAGCTGTATGTTTTGTACATAAATGAACCTGAGGGAATTATTATGTGCTGACCAGAAACTTCATATTGTATTATTTTTTTTTCTAAGAAGGGAGTGTTTGTTGGGGTGGAGGCCATAAAATAATAAGCCACCATGCTTTATGCATCTCGCTCAGTGCACAGCTGCGGGTTGCTGTTTTCCTGCTCTGTACGTTGTTTCTCATCTTAAAGGCCTATATGCAGCAGATCTGGGAAATGATTGCCATCCTGTTTTCAATAAAAACCCTTTTTTATGAAGGGTCTTGAGTTGGCTGGACATTAATTCTCAATCTGTTTACAAATATTTGTGCAGGAAAGGGTGAGCAATGTTCAGGACAGGCTTGTGACGCATATACCCACTATTTCAGTCCTTTGTTCAGGAAAATGTGGAAACAAGGCAGAGCCCTCACAATGAACAAATGCTGCCTTCGCATTCCAGGAGCACGGTGGCTTCAGCTGGGAGGGGGGAAGAAGAGAAGCACACAGAACCCAAAAGTTGCTTCAGCTCCTTCCGGTACCTAAAGGGAGCCTATAAACAGGAGGGGAGCCAACTCTTTGACAGGGTAGATAACAGCAGGACAAGGGGAAACGGTTTGAAGTTGAAGGAGGGAAGATTTAGGTTGGATGTCAGGGGGAAGTTCTTTACTCAGAGAGTGGTGAGGTGCTGGAACAGTTGCCCAGAGAGGCTGTGGATGCCCCATCCATCCCTGGAGGTGTTCAAGGCCAGGTTGGATGGGGCCCTGGGCAGCCTGATCTAGTATTAAATGTGGAGGTTGGTGGTCCTGCATGTGGCAGGGGGGTTGGAGCTGATGATCCTTGAGGTCTCTTCCAACCCCAACCATTCTATGATTCTGTGATCAACTCCAAGACCAGAAAGCAGCTTTCATAACGTCTTGGAATGGTTTGAGTTGGAAGGGACCTTCAGAGGTCATCTAGTCTGACTCCTTTGCAATGAACAGAGAAACCTACAGCTAGAGGGACTTAATTTAGTGAGGCACTGGCAAAGGTTGCCAAGAGAGGCAGTGGATGCCCCATTATACACCCAAGGTCAAGCAGGATGGGGCTCTGAACACCTGATGGAGCTGTGCATGTCCCTCTTCCTTGCAGGGAGTGGGACCAGATGGCCTTTGAAGGTCCCTTCCAACTCAAACCCTTCCATGATTCCATAAATCTGCTGCTCACTGACACTGAGCAACTCACCAGAGCTGTTATGAGAGCAGGGTTTTGTCTTTTGCCGTTAAATCTTGTTTTCTGCCTTACTCCCTTCAGCTTGTCTAAAGCCTCTAGCCTCAGCCATGGCTGTCGGGTGGTGTTGAAATGCTTTGGAGCCCTTCAGGATGAAAACTATTAGGAACAATGCAGTCTGAAAAGTTGGGCCTGTTCCTTTTAATAATTTGCTTTTAATGTTAACCAAAGGATATGCAGAGAACTAAATACCAAACTTTTTATTGCTGTAATAACTTAGGTATGCCACAGAGCATGTTTCCTACAGCTGCTGTTGGGTAGGAAGCTTCCTACCATTTTAGTGTGTAGAGCTTACAGCTCAGTGGATGCACACTGACTTGTACATGTGCCCATGTGTGTATGGGTTGTTGCCCTGTAGGATAATTACTGTTGTGTTCACTTCACAGCATCATAGGATGAGATTGGAGAGGGCCTCTGGTGATCACCTTATTCAGCTGCACTGGGGTTGCTCAGGGCTGTGTCCAGTTGGGCTTCAAATATACCCAAGGATGGAGATCCAGAGCCTCTCTGGGCAACTTGTTTGGTCGCCTTAGAGAGGTTGTAGAGTCTACTTCAGAGCCCATCTGGATGTGATGCTGGCCAGCGTGCTCTAGGTGACCCTACTGGAGGCAGAGGGTTGGTCTAGATGTCTAGATGACCCCAAGCAGTTCCTTCCAACCTCAACTATTCTGTGATTCAGTGTAATAATGTGTTTTGTTTTTTTTTTTCCTAAGTTCAGTGGAAATTCCTTCTTTTTGGTTTGTGCTTATTGCCTCTTGTCCTGTTCAGATTGGTCATTCCCCACCTCCCCTTGGGTATTTGTGCATATATGTAAGGTCCATCTGAGCCTTCTCACCTGCAGGCTGAGAGCCTCTCACTGTTAGTCAGGTTCCCCCATCCCTCAGTGTCTCAATGGCCCTTCTCTGGGCTCTCCCCAGCAGCTCCACACCTCATGTCCTGTGGAGCCCAGGCCTGGATCTGGCACTCCAGATACATCAGAGCAGGAGGGCCTGGATCTGCTGGCAGCTCTTTGCCTATCCCAGGAGGCAGCTGGCATCTTTTGCACAAGGTCATGTTGCACAGGGTTACTCAACAGGTCTGGTTGGTGGCTGGAGAGGAGGAAGGAGAACTGCTGTTCTGCTTGAGTGAGCCAAGTGCTGGTGTTTGCATGTCAGTCTGTATTAGTGTAACACAGCAATTTCACTGTCTGGTCATGTTGGCTCCTTGATTGAACCATTTTCTTCAAACCTGTGATTATTGCACGTGTTGGTTGGGATGGACAGAGCTGAGACCCGATCAGAGCAGCGGTCATGCTTGTTTGATGCAGGTTGGAATGGCCCATATAGCATCCCATGTGCCCATTTGAATTGCTTAGTGCACATCATTGCCTTAAAAAGTAGAAAACCATAGGTCATTGGGATGGAAAACCTGCAAGCAGATGCTTGGACACAGCGTCCTTCCATCATGGAGATGTATGGAATGCTGAATCTGCTCCCCACAGTGGCACATGAAGCAGGAGGTCTATTTATTGGGCTTTCTCTTGTTTGTATTTCTGCCCTCCCTGACCATTCCCCAAAGTTCTGGGCTGAAAGAACAAAAAACAAAGATGCAGGTTTAATTTTCCAACCCAAACATGTTGTAGAAGAGCCTTAGGAATGAGCAGCATTCTTTCCCTTGAGTACAACGTGCAAAACGGGGGCTTTTCTGCTCTTCTAAGTGCATGCTTGAGTTCAGGGAGGGCAAAACCCAGGGAGCTTTGAGCTCAGATCATCCAGCAGCACAGCACTGTCTCCTAATGGAAATATCCACATTTAGGGACTTATTTCTCCCTGTGAGTCTCTGTAATCAGCACAGAATCCTGTCTGTAGGTGTGATTAGCTCTCTGGTAGGAGACACAGAGCTTAAAGCACCAACTGGTAGAAAGGCAGTGAGAAACAGCTGAGGTTTGCAGACGACATTCTCCTCATTACATTTTGCCTCTTCTTCCTCCACCTTCCTCTTCCCTTGGCTCCTTGCTCTCCCTCTGGACCCGCTTTCTTAAGGACTCGTTCTGCGCTGTTCTTCACACGAGTTTCTCTTGTTTTCTCTTTTTAATTGATGGGAGCACTTGACAAGAGCTGATTAGTTGTGGGGATGCATCCTTCCTTGCAAAGCTTGTGACCCATTTCCTTCCTTCCTCGGGACCGGGGTGAGCTTTCTTCTGTGGGCAGATATTTGCCTCCCAAAGGCGTTGTGCTCGGTGGCCTTGCATGGAAGACTCTATGGGCATGTCCTGAATAGCTTTGTTTGTTTTCCTGGCAGCTCATTCATTATGAAGTTTTAATGAATTTTAAATACATTCTGAAAGAAGAGCTTGTGGTTAGAAGTTCTCTATGCGCTGGAAGCATAGGGCTGTGCTTTCCTTTGCAGGGAGGGCGAATGGAAAGCAAGCATATGGAGAAGGCACATCCCCCTGCATTAACCTTACAGGTCACCTGGAACCAAGAGGGGATCGCCAAAAATGCAACCTGAAAATATTAAGCCACTGCCATTTATAATGAGGCAATATCTGCCTACATCATCGCTTTGTAACTTTTGAAACTATGACTTAAAAAGGAGGGGGGGGGAGGAAAGGGAGCTGCAACGGAGAATGAAAAACACAGGCTACTTGTTCAGTCCGTTCAGTTTAGGTCAAATGTAGTTATGAAAAACAGATGATTGCTGGTGATGGAGCTGCACTTTGACAAATATCCCATTGTTTGAGCGTGCAGTGATTTCTTTCGAGCATTACCCGGCGTGGGGCTCAACCATCGCCTTCCCCTACCTCAGAGCTGTTGGTGCAGCGAGGCAGAGTTGTTTGTTGGCTTTCTGGGAGGAGGGATGGCATGAAAGAGACGCTGGGTGCAAAAAGGGGTACAGTTCCCACCGTAGCTATTGAACTATGAGCTCACTTGGGATGCTCACAATTCTTTCCGTGTCCCTTTCGTGTCCTGTTCTGCAGCATTAAAGATTTATTTGATGGGTGGATGCTAATATTTGTCTGGGAGAAGCTCCTTTATGTTGGTGTGTCTTAGCCATATGCAGCTTTATTGCATATTCTTCTGTGGTCTGCCCTGCAAAATATTCAGCTTTTATTCAGGTTTCACGGGCAGGGCTAGTGGAATCATAGAACCATAGGATGCCTTGGGCTGGAAGGGATCCACATGGGTGGATAGTGATAGGACAACGGGGAATGGTTTTAAACTGAGACAGAGGAGGTTTAGGTTGGATATTAGGAGGAAGTGGTGACGCACTGGAACAGGTTGCCCAAGGAGGTTGTGGGTGCTCCATCCCTGGAGGCATTCAAGGCCAGGCTGGATGTGGCTCTGGGCAGCGTGGTCTGGTCGTTGGCAACCCTGCACATAGCAGGGGGTTGGAACTGGATGATCATTGTGGTCCTTTTCAACCCAGGCCATTCTATAATCATCTCGTTCCATGCCCCAAGGGCAAGGCTGCCCCCCACCAGTTCAGGCTTCCAGAGCCCCATCCAAGCTGGCTCTTGGGACATGAGGCACTAATTCTGGATAACTAAGTCGAGCCACTCTTGGCAAGTTGCAGCATCCAAAGACATTGTCTTCCAAACAGATGGAAGCACATCGGTGGTTTATG
Source organism: Gallus gallus (assembly GCF_016699485.2). Classification (NCBI taxonomy): domain Eukaryota; kingdom Metazoa; phylum Chordata; class Aves; order Galliformes; family Phasianidae; genus Gallus; species Gallus gallus. The sequence continues at coordinate 89,592,665 of NC_052535.1, forward strand.
ACCCAGTATGGAGCAGTTGTATCCGTAGGGATGCTGGGGAAAGCAGGTGGATCGATATACGTAATGGGAGGTGCATGCAGATGACTGGAAAGTCTGAAAGCAGCAATGAAGCTGATAGAGAAAAGCCATTTAGTGCTAAGAGAAGGTCTCTTTCTATCTGTCCCTGGAGCAGTTTCAGGAAGTATTCCACTAGAGGCTGGGAAGACCAAAGGTCTGTGTTTTTGTATGGCGCTGCCCATTGGCATCACTCTCAGAAATGTACACTGTTAGGTGATGTATTTTGTCATCTGAAAACACAACCAAAGCTATTAAAAACAGAGAGAGATGGGTTTTGTTTGACTCCTTATCGCTGTCACTGGTCTTCTGGGTCCGACCATGCGTTGGATCTCCTGTTGTGCTGCTACCCCTTCGGAGATAAACTCCTGACTATTAATCCCAGCAGAAGATTACACTTCCCATCGAGTCTCCATTCGTGCACGTTGCTTTGCGCTCCTTTGGAGCAGCATTAACTCCAAGGAGCTGTGAAAGCTCGAGCTGTCATCTCAGAGAAGTTTAATGTCCTTCTCGCCTTTTACAGCTCAGCGTTGCTCCGCGCTTCACTTCATTTGTCAGGCACAGCAGCTCCAAATTTGGAGGCCTTCTTTCTTTTTTTTTTTTCCTAGCTCTTAAAATGTGAAGTCTTTAAGATCAGCAAAGGGCCCCGAGGGGGATATTTTAAAGCATTGGAGTCTTTCTGCACGTTCCTTCTGGATGAACATATCTATTTTTAATATCAAGAATTGATTTGATAAATACAGTTTCGAGAGCGTGGCCATGTGTTTGGTGTTTATACGTGTGGATCAGCTCTCTTTATTAGGATGATGTGATGTTAAACGGCGTGTTAGACTGGGGCAGCATCTTCTGCTTGCTGTAGCTTAAGGGAGAGCTGTGGTGCTCAGTCCTGGCTCAGCGGGATAACAAAACAAATGGTACGTGAGCAGCACAAACAGAGAGCCTTGCATTGCCAAGCTCTTGTTAAATGAACCCGGCAGCTCCAAACCGATGACTGAGCAGTTGCAAATATGCTTTATTTTTCTACCGTTATTAAATGGAAAAGAAAACACATTTCTGGTTGACATTTCAGCCTATTAAAATGAGATGGAAGTGGAATTTGCATCTTGGAATACCTCGAAGATTTACCGGCGCTGCTCATCTGTCACATTAGGAGTGTGCATACACATGCAGGATGTCCTCTCTCCTGGAAGGTCATCCTTTGCTTTGCAGAGGTTAAAAACCTCACGAGGGAATAAACTTCTAAGAGGGGATGCTGTCCGTTCTCCCCTTGCAGTTACCTGAAACCCAGGATGCAGTGGGAGATGTGGTGTGAGCTCTCAACACGAGGCCAGGCTGCGCCTTGTGATTCCGCTGTAAGAATCGTCTGAATGGCAGCAACCATCTGTTATGGGTGTAGGGATTAATGTGCTCTCTTTCTTCAGTGTACTGTAGAGTCTGAGCATGTGGCCTCAATCCTGCACCCCATCCTTCCTCCTGGACTTCGGGTTAGCAGTAGGGTTTTGGTGGTGGCTGGACCTGGGCTTGCGTTTGGGAAGGGATGAGGTTTTTGCACTCTGTGGAGCAACAGAGCAAATGCTGTGTTACCTGTAGGAATGGGCTCTGTTGGTGGGAGAGAAAGATCCACCAAGCTCTGGATGTGCTGGTGGGAATCATGGAATCAGTAAGGTTGGGAAAAACCTCTAAGATCCCCAAGCCCAACCCATCCCACCATGCCCAATGACCACGTCCCTCAGTGCCACATCTCCATGGTTCTGGAGCTTCAACATGGATGATGACCCCACCACTCACTGGGCAGCTGTGCCAGTGCCTGACCTCTCTTTTGGGGAAGAAGCTTCTCTTAATATCCAAGGAGTGGTTTCCACTTTGGGGTGTGGGCAGCTCCTGGGCACTGCTTTGGAACTGCAGATAAGACCTCAGAGCTCCAGTGGTGCCAAAGGTTTGGGTGACGTTAAGATTTCGGAGTGTTTCTTTTGTATTTGGAGGAGGTGAAAATACTTTGAGCTGCTTCATAGAACTGAGGCTTCTGCTCTTTTAAACTTGATTTCTTTCCTGGTTATACCAGTGTATGAAAAATATGAATGAAGTGAAAGAAAAGAAATGGCTGTTTACGAGGGTGGATAGTGATAGGACAAGGGGGAATGGTTTTAAACTGAGACAGGGGAGGTTTAGGTTGGATACTGGGAGGAAGTTTTTCACCCAGAGGATGGTGACACACTGAACAGGTTGCCCAAGGAGGTTGTGGATGCCCCATCCCTGGAGGCATTCAAGGCCAGGCTGGATGTGGCTCTGGGCAGCCTGGTGTGGTGGTTGGTGACCCTGCACATAGCAGGGGGTTGAAACCAGATGATCATTGTGGTCCTTTTCAACCCAGGCCATTCTATGATGATTCTGTGAAATTCTTTCCTGGATTTGAGCAGTTGAAGTGCACTCTGTCCTCATTTTCTTGCCTTCTTTTTCTGCAGTTAGAAGGATTAGCAATGCCTATTTATTTATTTTTGATGAAAGCTTAGATAGCTCACAGGCTGCTCAGGAAGGCTGTGGATGCTCCCTCCCTGGAGGTATTCAAGATGAGGTTGGATGGAACCCTGGACAACCTGGGCTAGTGCTGGATCTGGAGGTTGGTGGCCCTGCCTGTGGCAGGGGGGTTGGAACTTGATGATCTTCGAGATCCCTTCCAACCCAAGCCATTCTATGATACCTATGCTGTTCTCTCTGTTCTAGCTTCTGAGGCTGGAGGCCAAATATTTGGGACCCAGGTTAGGATCCTGAGAGCTGAGTGAGCAGCAGGAGCAGCTGTGATTCTGGGGAAGCAGAGATAGGAGCTACCTGCCCCTTGCACCATGCTGGAGGTGCAGCTGCATGCTGGCAGCTTTAGTCTCCCCATGCATTCATGTTGTTTTCCTTTCAGATTTCAAAGCAAGTCTTTAATTCCCTGATTTTTCATGTTGTCAGCAGCAAGTTTTCTGCAGCTACAGTGATGGATATTAGGAAAAAGTTATTCTTTGAAAGAATAGTTGGGCATTGGCACAGCTGCCCAGGGAGTGGTGGGGTCACCATCCCTGGAGGTGCTCCAGAGCCGTGGGGATGTGGCAATGAGGGACGTGGTTGTGGGCATGGTGGGATGGGTTGGGGTTGGACTTGGGGATCTTAGAGCTCTTCTCCAGCCTTCGTGTTTCTGTGATGATTTTCCATTCCAACAAAGCGGAACCTCTGCTCATGGCTGAAGCTGAGAGTTCTATGGCACTTCGGATTTCTGCTACTGGCCCCCAGGCTCCTCCTGCTGCTTTTGTGTTGGAGCAGGGTGAAGTTTTGCTCCTTGGGATCATGGGATGGGGGGGGACGGACGGACGGACGACTGGGATCTGCTTCTCTTCCCCCTCTGTTTCTTAGTTCCGTGATCTTTAACTGAGAAGACAATGTCTTGCTCCACTCCACATTACTCAAGCCATACGACCTCACGCTTCTCACCGCATCAACTTTTCTTCCTATTAGGAAAAGGGAAGCAACTGTGGGAGCTCAAATTGGCTCCGGGTGCTGCGGGGAGCCAGGAGGAGCCCATCTGCACGTCTCCCTTCCCTTGGGCTCATCCAAGCATGTCGCATCCCTACCAGCTCCCTGGGGCCAGGAGCTCCTCAGGGCTCACCCTTCAGCCAGCACAGCCGGCTGCTTGCGCTCCCAGGTCAGAGGTTGTGAAAAGCAGCAGTCAATTAAAGCTTTATGAGATGTAGCTAGCAACGCTCCGCAAGCAGCCCGCCAAGTGAAGGCCGCTAATAAAGGCCCTTTGTTAAGGTATTTAATAAATTAACACTGGGCTGCAGCAGGGAAGGGCGGGAGGCGATTACACAAGCCAGGCTCGTTAATCAAACTGTTTGCCCTCTGCAGATGCACGGGTTGGGCTCCCTAATCTTTAGGCACCAGATTTTTTGGGAGCTGTGGCCGCTGTCGGCTCCAGGACGGGAAGTGCCTCACCGGGTCACGCCTGGGCCAGGCCCGGAGTGGGGACACGCCAGGACAAATGGGCTTTTCTGATGCAAGTAAACAAGTTCTGTATTTCAAGGGTTGCTTGAACGCTCCACTAATGATAAAGCTTACTTAGAGAGTCATAGGGGTTGGAGGCACCTCTGAAGATCACCCAGTCCAACTTCTGCCTAAAGGAGTTCCTTGCAGCAGGTTGCACAGGAGAGCATCCAGGTGGGTTTGAGTATCTCTGGAGGAGACTCTCCCACCTCTCTGGGCAGCTGTTCCAGGGCTCTGTCAGCCTCCAAGTCAAGAAAACATTTCTTCCCCATGTTCTCGTATTCAGATGAAACTCCCTGAGCTCCAGTTTGTGCCTAGTGCCCCTTGTCCTGGCGTTGGGCACCACCAAATGGAGCCCAGCCTCATCTTCTGCCTCCCACCCTTCAGACATTGATCAGCACTGCTCAGATCCCTCTCAGCCTTCTCTCCTCCAGGTGCACAACCCTGGGGCTCTCATCCTGTCCCCATCAGGAGGTGCTCCAGTCCCCCACCAGCTCTGCACCCTCTGTGGGGCTCTCCCAGCAGTTCCCAGTCTGCCTGGAACTGGACAGCCTAGCACTGGGTGCAGTGTCCAGATCTGCCCTTCACAGGACAGAGCAGAGGGGGAGAACCGCCTTTGCCCTGCTGTCCACACTCTGTGAAGTGCACCCCAGGGGTCCCACAGGTCTTCTTGAGCTTGATCACCCTGTTGGCTCATGGTCACCCTGTGGTCAACTGTTGGTCAACCACTGGTCTACCATGTCCTTCTCTGCAGACCTCCTTTCCAGCAGGTCAGCACTCAGTCTGTATTGGTGTGTGAGGTTATTCCTCCACAGGAATAGGATTCTAAGCTTCAACGGGACAGCATGGCCCTTTGCAGGCAGTAGGGATGCATCCCCATCTTCAGTGGGCATGGGTTGGTGCTGAGTCAGTGCCATCTGCAGGGTGATGCCATCTGCATCTTGCCTTCTCCCTGCACACTCATCTTTATGTGTTTTTATTCTTTTTAATTGATTAATTAATTAATTTTTACAAAACCTCCTCTCTGGCCCTTCCAAGCTTGAACATTAGAGGGCATCTCCTACTCACGCTTCATTATTTCTTTATTATTATTATTTTCTTGTTTAGTCTTAATGCAGCTTAATCTATAGGGCCGTCTTAAAAAGAAGGGGGAAAAAAAAAGCAAATAGAGCATTGACCTGCTGTGCAAATTAGCCATATGGTGAAGTGTAATATCCCGCTGACCCTCATTATCGTGCAGTATGAAAAGCTGTCTCCTTTTCACATACAAGCATATTAAAGTGGCCTTTTCAGCATTTTTTTTTCCATATAAAACTGTCTTCACTCCCCTGCCCAAGCAGTTAAAAGGGAACTCCAGCTGCAGCCAGGAGGGTGAAATTAAAGGCTTTACCCTCACCTAAATGGAAAGTAGACGTTGCTTCCTATAGGCAGGGCTGGGGAGCTGCGTCCCCAACAGCGGGGTGATGGCCTGATCCTGGGGAGGAAGGAGTCTGCTTTCCTTTAAGGGAAGGGGAGATCCCACCTGGGTTCCTGCGGCCTGAATACCTCGTGCTGAGTTTCTGTGCTACCAGGAGCTCAGTACTGTGTGCTCCTGAGCCTTCCCTCGCTTGGCGGGTGCCATGTTGTTGAGGGCAAGGCCTGGAACCTTGAGAACGCATCGTTCGCTTTGTGCTTGACTGACTTCTTCCAGTCTGCTAGGGACTGGTCGAGGAGTGGATGTAGACTGAAAGAGGGGAGGTCTGGGTTAGAGGAGGTTGGAGGTGATGCACTGGCACTGCTGCCCATCCCTGGAGGTGCCCAAAGCCATGGATGGGGCACTGGGCAGCGTGCTGCTGTGGGCACCCAGCCCATAGCAATGCTTGGGGCTGGAAGATCCTTATGGTCCCCTCCAGCCCAACCAGGCTATGATTCTGTCATTCTGCAGCCCTAATGCTTGTGGCAGTGGTCAGATGTGGGGTGAGCCTGCACTGCATGCACGTGGGGCTGAGCGCGGCCTGCTGTGGGGCAGCCGCAGGGCCCAGCCATCCCCACACCGCTGCTCTCTCTTCCCCCCACGCAGTTTTCTGGTTCACTTTATCTTTTTGTTTTCGGTCTGGAGGTGGTGTTTACAGTAAACAAGTGGTTCCACGGGGCTGAGCCTTTTTGATCCTGGTTCAGCAAAGCCCTCTCAGGCTCTGTTTGGAGCACCTGCATGCGTACCCCTGTGTCTATGTGAAGTCATTCGGGAATATTTATGCTTTTAAAGTTAAGCATCTGCTTGGGAGCCGGTCTTCTTTGTGTCTCATAAGTGACTACCAATTTTCTCTTGTTTTGTGGGCTCTTTAGGGCTCGTTACGTTCCCAGCTCATCTTTCTGCAGCTTGTTTCCAGCTAGCACACACACTCCCAATGGGTTTTTTAAGTGCTGGAGGATTGTTTCTCCTTAAAACAAACTGCCCATCTTCGGTATTCTGGAGGTTGCTTGCAGGATTTTAGAACTTAGGTCATGTCCAGAGAGCTGTTGTGAGTCCCACTGGGAGAGGGGTTATACGTGTGGGTCTGATTTTGTGCGTGCCCGTGAGATTTGGGGGCTACAAGAAGGGAGATCCAGGTTTGATTGAGGGTCTCCTCAGTGCTGATGTGATGCCAGGTGTTGTTTAGCACCTGTACGCGAATGAAAATGAAATGCTGTCTGTGGGGGGCTGTTTCAGCCAGGTGAGGGGTGACAAACTGCATCACCCTTGCTCAGTGATGTGGAGGAAAAGGAATATTCTGCTATTTCCTGAATGAGACCAAGGTTGGCTAAATCCCCCCCAAGGGGGAGCTTGGCCCCAGTTCTGGCCCATCCTCCTCACAGGATGTGATGCATTGGAAATGGCTGGTGACCAGGATGTTTTGGAACCCAGGCTTGGAAATAAGTCACATGTGAAACTACCTGGAGGTTTCAGAACCTCAGTAGCCTGTTCATAAAGCCTGTTGTTCCCAGGATGGGGTCAGCCAGGTTGGAGGGGACCTCAGGATGTCTCCGGTCCAGTCTTGCTCAGAGCAAGTCGCCTGTGAGATCCAACCCAGTATTTCAGGACCTTATCCAGGCAGGTCTTTTAAGTTCTCCAAGGATGAGGACTGCAGAACCTCTCTGGGAAAGATTTTTGTCATAACTAGTCAGAATGTCTTTGTTTCGTTTGTACCTGCTGTGTCTCCTATTGGGCACTGCCATGAAAAGCCAACCTGGCTCCATCTCCTTCCTCCATCTCTCCCATTTACCCCAACCCTCATAAGCTCCCCATCCAACCATGTATTTGCCCCGTGTCATCCATGTTGACACCTTAACTCGTTGTTTTAGATTTTGTTTGCTCTACATCTTGTTCTTGTGTCCAAGGAGCTGGCTGAAGGCAGACTTATATAGAGAGTAGAATGCTGATCTGCTTCTCAAGGAGTAGTTGAGGTGGTTGTATAGGAACAGAGCTGCTGGTTTGTGGCACATCTCACCGTGCTCTTGTGGGATGCTGTATCACCACTTTTAAAGGTGAGAGGATTCCCAAAATTAGTGACTAAGAATTTTTGTGGACCAAACTCAAAGGAAAATGGAGAACCAGTGAAAGTGAGAGAGAAATTTAACATAAGTCCAGGTCAAGCAGCAGCAAGTGCTAATACATTACTGAGTACATTACTGAATGCGGGTGTGCTATGTGTTTAAAATCACCAAAATAAGGACAACCAAAGTCATCGCTGATCTGCTTGCTTAAACCACAGCTACAGTGGTAAGAGTGGTGTGGTTCATGGATAGGGGTCTACAAAAGCATTCTTCAGTGCTTCATCTAAGCTGTTACAAGTGAATTGGGGCTATTTCTGCTTGATTTGCATGTGTGGTTAAGTGGTGCCTGCATAGAGATAGTGAACTAGTGGCAGATTGGGTTCATCAAGGGAGGCATCTACTCAGCAGTTAAGTTTGGTCTGTTATCACATATTACCTTGCTTATTTGGTCTGTTATCACACATCGCCTTGCTTATGATGTTTCTTTGGGGGAATGGACTAATGATTGTGGTAAGGGCTCTGCTGGTAATATCCCCAATTGTACATAGCTGGTACGATTCCATTGCATGAGGTGCATGGGGTAGGTTTCTGCTCCAAGTTAGCAGGAATGTAATGACCCAAAATACTGTCATCCATACATCCTGGCTCCAAGAAGTTCCATTTTAGTGATCATTTTAAGTGCTTGCTGAGGACAATAACAGGACAAGCTTTAGAGCACACTTTCCCCATGTAATTCACAGCTAGATTTGCTCTCAGCTCTCTGCTGCTCCTGACTAATGAAACTTCTTGTATTTTTTTCAGCTGTTGTTTTTTGCATTCTCGTGATTATATTCTGTTTTCCCTTATGTGGTGCTCATCAACGATCTTAGTTATCTGTCTCTCATTGCCAACTCTGGGAACTCTGAAGCTAATTTGTGAAGGAAAGTTCTGCCTGGTAATTATAAAAATATGAGGCATTATTGAGGTTTTTTCTTGGACCAGTGATTAGAATAAATGTGTAGTTTGGAAGTGGAGCTTTGGATTCTTCCCACTTGTTTAAATTAAGACAATGAGAGTTGAGAGAAACCTGTTCTGATTAAAAGTAAATGGATAAATAAGAAAAGTACCTCCTTCTCCTCTCCCCAGCATGCTTCTCTGGTTGCCTCACATTTTGGATTGAGCTTACAAGAAGCCGTTAAGGGATTCTGCCTCTCTAATGGTATGTCTTAGCAGTGTCTTGCTGCTGTTGAAGGTCCATAGTGAATGTGGAAGTCAATGGGAGGTTGGGGCTGGGATATGCTCCCTGCAATAGCCTTTCCCATGGGCCTCATGCTGCTTGATATCTGCTTATGCATGAAGGTTATTTTATGGAGTCGTAGGATCTATAAGGTTGGAGAAGACCTCTAAGTAATCTTCAAGTCCAGCCCACCTCCACCATGCCCTCTAACCACGTCCCAGGGTGCCACATCTACACGTTAGTTGAACACCTCCACCTTTCTTTAGGAAGAAAAGGTGTTACAGATGCAACTGATCTGTACAGGGTAATAACCACTTTTAAGAGAAAAGAAAGAAAAGAAGTTGAGTTCTTCCCACTGAAGGGACATGGAAGGCAGCAGTAGGGCACATACGCACACAGTTCTGCTGCTCTGAGCTTGTGGGTGTAGGTTTGGGTCACTCTGCTGAGGAGCTTTTATCAAAGCATTGGTTGGAATGGATGGAAGTGTGAATACTACGTGGTGTTTCTGGATGAGTAGTACATAAAAGTTGGGATCTTGTAGTCTTTTCTGGATGCTTTTATTTTTTTTGGTGTGGTTTGTTTGGTTTTGCTTTCTTTTGTTTTATTATTATTATTTTTTCTCACCCAGAGGAAAATGTTATTAAAAATAGAGAAGAGGAATAATATTATCTGAAGACGTGATAAGTTGTATGGTCCTAAGTAGGTCAAATGTGGGAAGCTGGGTGGTCTAACTAAAACTGCCACCAAGGGGAAGAAAGGCTTCCCATTCTAAAGAGAATATAATGCATGAGCGATGAGACGGTCTGGGGGGACGATGGAGGAATGCACTTAAGAGAAAAGGATGAAATAGCGCCTAAGAAAAATGTGAATAGTGCTGAGAGAGATTTTTTTTTATGGGAGGAGAAGTTTTTCTTTGGAATAGCCTCTCATGAGACAGCCTCTAATTCTTGGGTCATTCAGAAAAGGCTCAAGAAGGAAAATACAGGGAACAGTGCATTGGGGGGAGATGTTTTTGGTTAAATTGGCAGTTCTCGGGGCTGTGAATTTTTGGGAAACTGTTAAAATGTGAATATGGCTTGCATATTTTTGGGAATGCTTTCAAACGTCTTTGCTTCTCCTCTGCTGAAGTTAAAGCCATGTGCTGGGTTGGATCCAGGAGGACCTGACGTCCAGAGCATCCAGGCACCATGTGGGGCTGGAGGTGCCCACCAAGGTGTAGGGCAGGTTTATAGCAAAGCCTTTGTATGGGATCTCCAGTCCAGCTCACGTCTCTCTTGCTGGAGGAAAAGGGAAAGTTTTTCCAGTTAAAGTGCAACCCAAATTAGCTTAATGATCAGAGAATATTATGATAAAATTGGTTCCCGTGCTTCATGAGGCATGATTAGTCTGGAGGTGTTCAGGTTGGATGGGGCCCTGGGCAGCCTGGTCTGGTATTAAATGTGGAGGTTGGTGAACCTGCCTGTGGTGGGGGGATTGGAGTTTGATGATCCTTGAGGTCCCTTCCAACCCGAGCCATTCTATGATTCTATGATAAGTGTGCATGGTGGTGATGGATCAGCAGTTGGACTTGATCTTAGTGGTCTTTTCCAACCTTTATGATTCTATGACTCCTCAAGCCATCAGAAAAGCAGGAATACAATCAGTTTTCACAAAGTCTGGCAGTGCGTCCTCAATGGAGCTGAGTGATGGGGTCGGTGGTTTCAGCTTAGGGCCAGGGGGACACATGTTGTCCCCACTGCCCGGTAGGCAGCTGCATGGAGAATCTCCATGTGGAGGAGCTCTGCGATGAGGTGGGCAGGTAGAGGAGGGGACAGAGGGCAATGGGAGGGAGACCCCGAGAGGGAGCTGGGTGAGGGGACACCTCTTGGCCTTTCGGTCATGAAGAAGTGTGTGAGGAGGGTGAGGGGAGCAGGGAGGTGTTGCCATCAGAAAGCTTGGTTGGAGGGAAGGCCATTTCAGCTGGCACGAATTGCTGCGGCGTAGTCCTAGAAATGTTCAAAATCTGGTCTTAAAATAGCTGATTGGTTTCAGACCGGCCTTTGGGAGATGAACTGCTTTCAAGACTTCCTTGAGGTCCCCGAGGTCCTGCATGGCCTGGGGAGATGGCAGCTTCTGTGCATTCTCTAATGGGGAATTAATTACCTGCTGACTTCCATGGGACGTTGCGTAAAGCTGCTCTCGGGGGTTGGTCCTTTGGGGCTCCTGCCTTCGGTGGGGCCCAACAGCAATTTAATAGGGATGAGGCAGGGGGAGAAAGCCTTCAATTAGGAGTTTGCATCACTCATTGGTAGCAGGCTGTGCTGAGTTAGTGAGAGGCTTCACAGTGATGCTGCTGGGAGATGATTGGGTTCTTCTTCCACTCGTGTAGGTTTTGAGGAATGAGGCAAAGCAAAGTTTAATGGATGCCTAAAATCTGATCCCAGCAGTGGTTGAGTGGGGATATGGAACAGTCTGGTTCTCCTACTGCACTGCCAAACTGAGAGCAGCAGCACAGCGTAGGGGCTTGAGCTCTGATACAGAATATCCTGAGTTGGAAGGGACCCATATGGATCATTGAGTCCAACTCCAGTAGAAGAAATGTTGAAGACCAGACATGTAGAAAGAAACAGAAGTTGCCCAACTCCCCTTTAGCTGAGGCCTTTTTGAGGCAGCCTGGTTGTGTAACGATGGAGTAACCTCAGCATCATTAAATTAGCATCGGGTTTTCTTTTGCATTTCTTTGTTTTCTGGGTAGAAGAGGTTGGGGTCTGGTGCCTTTCTCAGGCAGGTGATATTTGTTGTTGCGTCTTGTTTGTTTTGCGAATTCCAAATGAGAATTTTTGTCTCCTACCAGTTCAAAGCGAGGCCTTGTCCCTTCTCTGAAATGTTTATAATCCAATTTCAGACATAAAACAGGACGGGTGAGGGGGAGGGAGAAACAGGCAGGGAGAAACCAGCGAGGTTTTACATAGCCCGGGGGACCTGGAGGGCTCAGCAGGTAGGTGGCATCTGAGGATCCACGTGGCTGCGTTGCCCTGCCTGGGTGGAGTGCTCAGATGTAGCTTTTGGTAAAACCAAACCCCTACAAAGGCACGGCCTCAACCACCAGCACCTTGACCCCTGTGCCGTGCCTGGTGTGGGTGGGCGATGCTCGTGGAGGGGAAACCCATGTGCTTGGGTTATGGGAGCATATTGGGATATGGCTCTCATCTGGAGGTTCAGACCCCATGGTGGGTGAGGCATGGCAGTGAAGGGTGAGAATGAGCTCAAAAACTCATTTGTTTTCTCCTACTGAACCGGCCAGTCGAATAGAATAGTAATTACCCATCCAAGCATCTTTTCCTTAAACTCTCTGATGTTTCTTGCTTTGCATCACTGAGAATCAGTGCAAGAATTTCTGCTGCTCCTTCTGGCGTCACTGTTCCCCTCTTGATGTCCACCAACACTAAAAATCTGGTTGTTTCACTGTCCCCATCATTAGGTAGATTGGATGTTTGTCCAACTTAGGGTTTGGTAAAGGGGAGGGTTGCCCAAGGATATTGGGAAACGGGTACAGAGGGGTCACAGGATGGTAGAACTGTTTGAGTTGGAAACTCTGAAAGGTCATCTAGTCCAACTCAGGTACACTTGGACCTGTATTTGGGTTTGTTCCACTCAGTGATCAGGGTAAAATTAGTCTTTGTTAGGTACTTGGATTGAATTGTGCAGGTATCATAGAATCATAGAATGGCCTGGGTTGAAAAGGACTGCAGTAATCATCTGGTTTCAACCCCCTGCTATGTGCAGGGTTGCCAACCATCAGACCAGGCTGCCCAGAGCCACATCCAGCCTGGTCTTGAATGCTGGAGGAAAGTGTGCTTTGTGTCATTGATGCAGTGTGCTGTATGTGCGATTAAATGATTAACTCAAAGGCTGCTTACTTGACTTCATCCTCTCTGCTTTCCAGGGTGCCCGAGAAACCTTTGAGAACTACTACAGGAAACAGAGAAGAAAACAAGCCCGGCTGGTGCTGCAGCCTCCTTCCAACATGGTATGGCCATGCTCTGGTCGGTGCTTGGGGTCCCTCCTGATGGAGCAGCCCAGCTTTGCGGGTGCTCTCTTCTTCCTTTCCCATTTTGCTCTCCTTTATTTCAACCTCTGCTCGCTTCTCCTTTGTTGCAGCATGAAACTTTGGACGGCTACAGGAAGTACTTCAATCAAATTGTAGGGTAGGTGTTCTTTTTATATGGGTGCTAAATGTGTGCGTGCTGTGTTTGTGAGGAGCCTAGAAGGGAAGAGAGAGGAGGGAATATTGCTCTTTTTTCGTGTGTCTGTCCTTCAAAAGGAGACAAACCAGGAGAAAACTCGGTGAACTTTGCTGTGTGCAGCCATAAGAACCTGCCAGCTCTGGTAGCACCACCTGCCTGCCCTGCTAATGAGGCGAATAGGCCCTCTGCCTTAATGATTCTTTAATATTTGACAATTATTTGATTGTTTTCTTGCTGAAGGAGGTGAGTGCAGTGTGTGCTGCTGACCTAACACAGCTTCGGGCTTCAGGGCTGGATTTTCCCTACAAAACATAACAGAGGTTTTGCTCGTTGCTGTTTAAAATGGTGTTTTGGGACACTTGCTCCCTGAATCGTGCTGCTGCTTTTGGACCAACGCGTTCGATGAATGAGGACTGGAGTGAACTGATTGCCTCTAAATGGTGCTGAGAGCATGGGGTAGAGAGCACCAGAGTGTTTTCCCTGCAGTTAAAGTGTTCTCCCTGCAGTTAACCCATTGTAAGGCGATTGCTGCTGGCTGGGGCAGAGTTCAATCAGCAGTTCTCGCTCAAATAACGGAGTGGGAAAGCTCTGCCTTTGTGTGTGCAAAGAGGTGCATTACTGGGAACAGCTGGCTTTTGGCTCACTGCTATAATGCAGCGTGGCATCGTAGGAAATACTGTAACATTAAAAAATAGGTGAAGAAAATATCTATCCTTAGCAATAATTGGGACAGGTGCTGCAGACCTGGGCTTGCTCTGGAGATCTGTGCACGTGCAATGCGTGTCCCTTGCATGCAGTGTTTGCAGATCTCTTTTGATGCCTCCAGACCTGTGACTTCTGATAACAGTGCCATTTTCTCCTCTCCATCAGGTTTTTTGTAGTTGAAGATCACATCTTGCACACAACGCAGGGCTTGGTAAATAGAGCCTATATTGATGAGCTGTGGGAGATGGCGTTATCAAAAACCATTGCAGCACTAAGGACACACTCAGTAAGTAAAAGCCCCAGATTGCTCAGCTGTTGCTTGAGTTGGGTTTGACGTGCTGGAAATGCTGGCTTTCACAGTACTACTCTGTTTTGACTTCACTCTTTTTTAAGCAACAGAGGGAACACACTGCTGTTCCTCCAGAAGAGCTCTATGGCTTGTTTGGTTCACACTGCACTGTATTTCCCTGCACCAAACTTGCAATACCTGGGGAGGCTGGAAAGGAGAAAATAACACTTCAGTGTTTTCCATCGCTTGGCTCATCACTTTTGAAAAGCACCAGCAGAGGGAGTCGGGTTGTCCTGAAAAAACTGGGGAAAAAATGCATGACCTGACAAAATATTGCACTGTTTCAGCTGGGAGCACTTGAGTTGTCTTGATGTTTCATAGCTTGCTGAAGAGCTGCCCTGTTGGTTTATGGGATGGAATAAACTACATTTGAGCATAAAAGAAGAATCTTGACTGACTTTCCCCAAGTCCATTTTCAAATTGTTGGAGATGAATCACTGGAATCCCACTGCAACTCCTGGAGGGAGCACCATGCAGCAGCAGGAGGATGCTGTGGGGTGGTTGTTGTGGGCGTGCATCTAACACTGTGCGTGGTACCTGAGCAATATGATGCTCCTTCCATGCCCCACAAAGGGACCAGGCAGAGAGATGTACACCTCCTTATGTTATAAAGCTACACTTTTTGTCCTTGGAGGTGTTCAAGGCCAGGTTGGATGTGGCCATGGCAGCCTGGTCTAGCATTAGATGTGGAGGCTGGTGGCCCTGCCTGCAGCAGGGGATTGGAGCTTGATGATCCTTGAGGCCCCTTCCAACCCCAGCCATTCTATGATTCTATGATTCTTTTCTTTATGAGTGGAGTTTCCTTCTGGCGTGCTGGCCATGATGCACAGATGGGTACCCACACTCTGCTTTTCACCTTTACCACCATGACCATCAGTTGTAGGTTCCAACCTACTGCAGGAAGTGGCTGTCTGTTTATTTTTCAGTAATCACAAAATTTGCCACGATTTCTTAATGCTGTTACTGTGGTCAACTCTATCATCTCTACAGAGCAGTGCTGTCAATCCCATGTTGCTGGTGAGACTTGTTGGAAGGCTTCTGCACAGGTTGAGGCTGTTCCAGTTCTTCCCATTCAGCCAAACGTAACGCCTGGATTTTCTTCCTTGCTGTAGACTGGGACATCTTTTATCATTCCTGATAGCTTCAGGGCATTATCTTTCTTTCTGACTTTCTTTTTTGGAGAGTGAAATGGAAAACACGTCTCTTCCAGTCTTTCTCATTGATTAATGGGGCCATTCCCCCTTGAGTTTCCAGTGAGCTTTAAATCTCAGTCTCTTTTTTCCAGCATATGATTCTATATTTGGTAAGAGCCTGTCTGAAACGTTACATATTTCGGCAGGGCTGAGGTTTGCTGCTGGTGTGCAGATAGGGTGCGACTGGTGTGGGTGATGCTGGGTGTCTCTGGGGTGATGCTCAGGGCTGTTGTGGGGTGCAGGAGTGTCTTCAGAGCCTCAGGCAGCGTCCTGACCCACAGTAAATACACACATCTGCTGTAGCTCTGACCATTAGGTTGCTAAAAGGCACGCAGTGTGTTTTTCCTCAGCCTGAACCTTCCACATAGCAATGCAGCCTTGGCGTAGGGCTTGGGGATGCCTCGCTGCAATGCTTCATTACCATTAGACACAACACACTAAATATTACATGAGAGGCTCTGCTGTCTCCTTGCCATGGCAGCACACTGATTTGCTTCATCTCCTCTCACTTCCCCAGCAGCTCCTGGGTAATCTTAGAAACACTTCAGGTATCTGGAGAGCAACTGAAATCCTTATTCATCACTGAGAGCCCCATGAGCTGTGCACCAGGAGAGATACCCTTATCAGTGTGCCTTCCCGTGCCCTGCAAGCCTTTAAGGCATGGGCTGTGCAATAAACAGTGCTGATCCTAGGGCTGCACGGCATGCCTACGTATTATCACTGGAGTGATAAGGCAGGAGGGCTGAGGGCAATATTTTCCCTCATGCTGTGGTTTAAAACGTGTTTTAATGCTCCTTTCTTTGCAGTCGTATTGCTCGGACCCAAGCCTGGTGTTAGACTTGAAGAACCTCATCGTCCTCTTTGCAGATACACTCCAGGTAGGTGACTGTTGTCTGTCAGCCACCCGGCATGTTTGCAGGGAGGGTTTGCATGCAGGCTCCCTAAACACAACAAATGCTGCTCAGTGATGTCTTGTTAGCTGATGTCATTGCTCTGTTCCTCCACTCGTGGCAGGGATATGGCTTCCCAGTGAACCAGCTCTTTGATATGCTGTTGGAGATCCAAGACCAATACAGTGAAACGCTGCTGAAGAAATGGTCAGGAGTTTTCAGGTAAGAAGCTCTTTTGGGTAAATTCATGAGACATGCCTTACAAAGTACTTTTAGCCAAGAAATAAAGGTCTTACTTGAATCATAGAATCATAGAATGGCTTGGGTTGGAAGGGACCTCAAGGATCATCAAGCTTCAACCCCCCACTGCATGCAGGGCCACCAGCCTCCACATTTAATACCAGACCAGGCTGCCCAGGGCCCCATCCAACCTGGCCTTGAGCACCTCCAGGGATGGACGGGGCATCCACAACCTCTCCGGGCAGCTGTTCCAGCACCTCACCACTCTCATAGTAAAGAACTTCCCCTGAAATCATAGAAGCATAGAATCACAGCATGGGACCTTGCAGCCCCCCCAGCTGTAGCTTTCTTGCTTTCTTCTTTTCTAGAAATATACTTGATTCAGATAACTACAGTCCCATCCCAGTGACAAATGAAGAGATTTATAAGAAAATGGTTGGACAGTTCCCATTCCAGGATGCAGAACTTGAAAAGGTAATGTGAAATGAGGCAACCGGCACGGCGTGTCTCCAGTGCACTGAAAGCCCACACCTCTGTTACTGGCATTGAGAAGTACAAATGAGAAGGTCCCAACAACATAAAACAAAAGGAGAAAAGGACAAATAGATTTTCCATGTGTTGCATTTCTCCTGGCATGGGTGAGGAATACCTCATCCATTTTGCTTTCAGAGCACAGTGAGCTATTGCAGTTCAGCATCACTTGCAGTAGATGGGAGAGAGATGAAAATATTTCCTTCCATTGGTGTTTTATTCCCATTTTATGAACCGTTATTGACTTTAACTTGTTTTAATCTAATGCTAACGAGCAAAAAAGACATAAAACCAACAGAAAACAGAAAGTGGTATATCTTGGCTTTTCTAAAAGTGCGTGCATGCAGAACCTAACAGTGTAGCCAGATTTGACCTAGGCTGTGTCCCTTAAAAGCATGCCTGGCCTTGTGCTCCACATCTGGCAGCCAGCGAGCTCCAAGCCTGGCGAACTTAATTATGGCTGGGAGGGTTTTTGGTCCAAGTCAAGTGTTTAGATTTCAGAAAGTCTGTGTCCTTCCCTAAGATTGTATCACGGGGTCCAGGTTTTACTGCTCTGCTCTGCACCTCCCAGCCACATCTGTGCTATGGGTGAGAGCGAGCTAGTGAAAATTTGGGTTGTGAGGGAGAGGACATCTGTTTCCTCTTGGCTTTTGTGTTGTAAGCAAGTGCTCACCTTGTGCTGTAACTGGGGAGGTGAGCAAGCGAAACGCCTGTGTGTGGTGGGAAGTAAAAGCAAAGAGTCCTCTGATAGGGTTTGTTCATACAAATAAGGGAGTTGGGAAAGAGGGAATGAGAATTGCTTTGTGCTGCCTGTTCCGTTCTAGCTACAAGTCTCCTTCCAGCCCATTTCAGACTCCAAATCCCCTATGCACCCATGTGCCGTTTGTAAGTGATTATCTGGTCTTTCACTTGGCTGAAATGTTTATATAATATGCAATAAATGCTGGCTTGTTGTTTCACTGCTGGACTTAGATAATATTAGAATTAATTTGGCTGCTTGGAACGTGTTACTGGAAAGCAGTCGTCACTCCGGGCTGGCTGTGAGAGCGATTCTCCCTCTTAGAGATCTGCTCTTTGACTTCAGTTCTCTCCTGTTCTTTACAGCAACCGTTTCCAAAGAAGTTCCCCTTTTCTGAGTTTGTGCCTAAAGTTTACAATCAGATTAAGGAATTCATCTACGCCTGTCTGAAGTTTTCAGAAGACCTCCATTTGAGGTAGGGGATGATTGCGTTCCTGGTCATGAGGGGTTGGAAGGGACCTCTCAAGATCATCGAGTCCAACCCCCCAAAAAAGAGGTTTTTTTGGCTGAAATATCTCAACGTGATTAAAATATGAGTTCTCAGCCTTCCATGCCACTCAGCTGCCTGGATATACTCTATCCAGGATGGAGGTGGCTGATTGGCCCCTTGGAGCATTGGCTGGCCAAGTCTGCCATAAATCTTCCTTATGTAGAGAAAAAGAGCCCAGTGCCATGCTAGGTGTGTAAAAGGGGAGAGAGCACGAGAGACATTTCTGAGTCATGGTAGATGGTTGGATCCAATCTTTCCAAGAGAGGTGGATCAGTGCCTTGTAGTGATGGCTACACAGCCTTCCTACATTGTCCCTCAAGGAGCGTGTTGGCCATAGAACCCAATGTTTTGATTTCACCCTGTGTGGTACTGAGTTCTGGCTTCTGGTTTATATATATGTATGTCTGTCTGTCTATCTATCTATCTATCTATCTATCTATCTATCTATCTACCTATCTATCTATCTATTTATCTATCTATGTTTCTCATGGGAGAATATCTACAAATAATTTGATTTGTATATGTATATATAAATCCTCAAAAATATTCTGTGTTTTGTGTTTACCATCCTTCCTTCATCCCACTGCTCCTAGATCCAGGCTTGCATGTTCCTAGATCCTGGGCTTGCGTGTGTGCTGAAGTGGGAGACAACTCAGTTAGCGAGGAATTGCTTTCTTTTTGCACCTGATGGATGCTTTTACCTGGGTAGAATCATCAGGAAGGCAGGACCTCATAGAATCATAGAATGGCTTGGGTTGGAAGGGACCTCAAAGCTCATCAAGCTCCAACCCTCTACCACAGGCAGGACCACCAACCTCCCCATTGAATATTAGACCACGCTGGCCAGGGCCCCATCCAACCTGGCCTTCATAACTCATTTCTAGTGCTCTCTGTGCCATACCAGCAAAATCTGGGGCTGTCCACAGGGTTTCACCTCCCTGGGCAGCTCCGTGTCCTGGCCATGGGTGGCTCCTGTGCTGATGTGAAGTTCAGGCAATGTTTTGGGGTCTCACCAGGTGTTAGGGTGCCCACTCTGGGTTCTTTCAGTTCTTTCCCTTTGTGAGAGGGATGGTAATTCTGAGAGCCCCTCTCCCTCCGTCTTCCCCAGGACATGGTGTGCAAGCACAGGATGTTGCTCCCCCTCCTCGAGTTCAACCTCAGCCTTTCACTGGTGGCAGGTTGTTCTCTTTGGTGCCTCTCAAGGCTCTTAACCTGCAGGTCACCACTAAATGGCTCTGTTTCTAAGGCCAGCAGGATGGTCCAATTTCACACGGATGCTGGTTTCACCGAACCCCTCGGCTGGCACTTCCCTCACAAGTTTTGTGCTCTTCACCATTACAGAGATGATTGGGTTTGTCAGGGAATGGAAGAAAAGCGTTCCCTGGGGCCC
Organism: Gallus gallus; assembly: GCF_016699485.2. Classification (NCBI taxonomy): domain Eukaryota; kingdom Metazoa; phylum Chordata; class Aves; order Galliformes; family Phasianidae; genus Gallus; species Gallus gallus. The sequence goes on from NC_052535.1 coordinate 89,612,278, forward strand.
CTCCTCGGGGTCCCCCCGGACAAGTTATTAAAATTCCTTTCAACATTGGATTTTCCAGCCCTTTTTGAGGAGTGGTTTGGGGCTGGGGGATGGGAGCCGAGCTCTTGGACATTCTAGCCAAACATTTGGAATATTTCTCTGAAAACCCCTGTTGACACTTTCTTCATTTCACCCTGACAGCTTGAATTAGGTTTTATTAGGAAGCTTGGCTACAAAGCCGGCAGCAAGTTTTCTTTCTCTTCTCTTTCTTGTTCTTCTTTGGTTGTCATTTACCTTGCACCCTGGAGTGATTGGGGTCAGCCCGTCAGTCACGGGGGGCCTGAAGGTCACGACTACTGCTATGGGATATGGGACATCAGCTGTCACTAACCCAGACAGTTTGCTTAAACGCTCTGCAGTCTTTTCCTGAAGAACAGAGCCCGTGGCAGAAAACGTAGCTTGTATTTTTTCTAATTATTATTTTAAACTAGCTCCTTGTATTTGTTGGACGGGACTAGACTCCTTTATGTTGATATGCTTATGAAAGTTGTTTTGCTTTTAAAGTATTTGAAGAAAACGTGGAGCTTACTGCGCATTTCCAGGGCTTGCAAATTCTTTTGGTTTGGCTCTATTAATTTGATTAGGAGAAAGAAAACCTCCTTTATATATTCAGCATTTTTCCCTTTGGGAAAAAAAGAAAAGCGTGTATGTGAGCTCATTGAGGAGATGTCTTTAAGAGCATCCATTCACTGGAAGGCTCCCACCCATTCCAATGGAATTTCCCATTCTAAAGATAGGGAATATCTTTGGAAAACAATGGGTAGAAGTGGGAGATGGCAGCTCTGATCCACCAGGACTTGGATTGTTTTGTTCCCAAACAAAGCAGCAATCCTGAAAGCACTTTGGACACAATTACTTAAAGTGCTATGAATAATTTAGGTCATAAAATTATTATTATTAATAACAAATTAGAGCCTTGAACACAGCCCTTTTTTGGGTGTGCTTCTGCTCTGCATTGGTTCAGCCTGAAGGTGCTGGGCAAGGGGCGATAGCACCCAGTGCTCATGGTGAACCCTCATTGGTGCTTCTCTGTGGCACTGCTGCTCCTGGTCACATCCTGCTCAGAATCAGACTTCTTCCAAGGAGCATTCCTGCTTTGTTTTCATGGCGTGCAAACCTCGTGGGAGATGGAATCAGAGAATTGCTCAGGCTGGAAAAGGCCTTCGTGATCATCAAGACCAACATCACAGATCTTTGTGCTCTGCTGCCACCCAACCACAGGGGTCACCTGGCTGCTTTGCCCAACACTTAACCATCATTTCAACCCTATTTTCTAGCTTACATGGCCAGCTAACAAAATGATAGCAGAAAGCCTTTGGAAACAGCACTTGAGTTCAGAAAAAAACTCAGAAGTGATTTGAAGAGGTAAACACTGCATGGATGTGCTGAGCATTATGAAGCACAACTTGTTCATGCCATGAGGGCTCTCGTGGATGAAACGTCGCTGTGATTCCCAATGGTGAGGCCAGCACTGGAGCCAGCACAGTGTTTGATGACACTGCAAGTGAGGGATGGGGCACCCATTGAGTAGCATTGACACCCATTGGGCTGGCAGTGTGACTGTCATGGGCTGTGCACTGTGCACTATGTGCAGGGTCGCCAACCAGCAGCCCAGGCTGCCCAGAGCCACATCCAGCCTGGCCTTGAATGCCTCCAGGGATGGGGCATCCACAGCCTCCTTGGGCAACCTGTTCCAGTGCGTCACCACCCTCTGGGTGACAGACTTCCTCCTAATATCCAACCTAAACCTCCCCCATCTCAGTTTAAAACCATTCCCCCTCGTCCTATCACTATCCACCCTCGTAAACAGCCGTTCTCCCTCCTGTTTATACCCTCCCTTCAAGTACTGGAAGGCCACAGTGAGGTCTCCCCAGAGCCTTCTCTGCTTTAGGCTAAACAAGCCCAGTTCCCTCAACCTTTGTTCACAAGAGAGGTGCTCCAGCCCTCATCTTAGTGGCCCTCCTCTGGACCCTCTCCAAGAGCTCCACATCCTTCCTGTGCTGGGGGTCCCAGGCCTGGACACAGTACTCCATCCACCTTTTGCTCCATCCACCATTATTTTTGGCCTTTCTGAGCGTGGCTCCAGCCCTTGTGGCTCTCCAGCTCATGGTTCCCACACTTTGTTGGCAACAGCAAGCAACTCCCCCTGTGCCACGAGGTCCCCTTGTGTCACCACGTCGCTTTTTTGCCATCTGTGGACCATCGCAGCATTAGGTTTTATTGTTCTTGCTATATTTAACTCTGCTATTGTCTGGTGGAGAGGACTGGGGACAATCTGGTGCTTCCTGGGGGATGATGGAAAGCCTGGGCTCTGGGTTTTCCTTTTTCATTTTCTTTAAGTAAAACCTTCTTAGAGAGCCATTGCCACAGTGTAAGGACAAGGACAAGCTCAGTGGCCAGTTTCTCCTCCCTCCGTTTTCCATTCCGTGCTTTTGAAACCCAAATGCATCATCTTGGAGCTGACATCCCAGCCCTGCCAGGAGGAGTCCAGGGACGTGAGACATGACATGGGCTGGCCCTGATCATCATGGCACAGGAGGTGTATCCACACTGAGCAGGAGCAAAAGAAACTCCCAGGGATGAATAGCAATGACCCAGAAGAGACCAGCACTGAGACTCTGGCTGGTGGCATTGCATTTAGATTATCAGGATCCTGCCGAGCTGCTGGTTCTGTTCTCCTTGCATCCAGCTGGGAAGGGGGTAGGGGTCAGCAGGAGCACAGCCCAGAAAAGCTGACTTTTCAACAGCAGGGATTATTAGAGAAAGCTGCTGGTGAGCTCAGTGTGGTGAGCAGCCGCTCTGTGCATGGGGAGTTGTGCAGCTGGGCTCTTCCTTGGGAAAGCTGCAGCAAGACACGGCTTTCAGCTGGCTGGGACAGGAGAGCAGCTCAGCTCTGTGACACGCACAGGGAGCAAAGTTCTCCACTTCTTCTGGGGACCTCAGGGCTTTCCGTGCAATTCTGGCTCCTGAAGGCTGCATCACAGAATCGTAGGGGTTGAAAGGGACCTCTGGGGATCCCCCTAAAGCAGTTCCCTGCAGCAGGTTGCAAAGGAAAGCATCCAGGTGGGTTTGAGTATCTCGGGAGGAGACTCTCCCACCTCTCTGGGCAACTGTGCCAGGGCTCTGTCAGCCTCCAAGTCAAGAAAACATTTCTTCCTCATGTTCAGATGAAACTCCCTGAGCTCCAGTTTGTGCCCAGTGCCCCTTGTCCTGGCATTGGGCACCACCAAACGGAGCCCAGCCTCATCTTCTGCCTCCCACCCTTCAGACATTGATCAGCACTGCTCAGATCCCTCTCAGCCTTCTCTCCTCCAGGTGCACAACCCTGGGGCTCTCATCCTGTCCCCATCAGGAGGTGCTCCAGCCCCCCCCACCAACTCCATACCCTCCATGAGGCTCTCCCAGCAGTTCCCAGTCTGCCTGGAACTGGACAGCCTAGCACTGGGTACAGTGCTCCAGCTGTGGCCCTCCCCAGGGCTGAGCAGAGGGAAGGAGCACCTCCTTTGCCCTCTGTGCCGTACACCCTCGGGTTCCACAGGTCTTGGCCATCAGAGCACCCTGCTGGCTCATGGTCAACTGTTGGTCAACTGCTGGTCTACTGTTGGTCAACAAGATTCTTCTCTGCAGAGCTCCTTCCCAGCAGCTCATCCCCCAGCCTGTACTGATGCACATGTACTACTTGGTGCTCAGGAAGATTGAGATGGTTTGGGAGACCATTCAGTCTTGCTTTGTTCAGCATAAGGTGCCCAGGGTGGACTTGATGTGCCTGTTCTGACATTAACCATGCAGAGGAGTTCCCAGGTATGTGCTGGGCAGAGGATGGCAATGCCTGACCCCTCTCTCTGGGCACCCCAATAGCAGTACCCTGAGCCATGCACCAGCACTGCGGGCAATGCAAGTCTTGCTTTTGTTTCCCCTGTCAATCCCTGCTTTGTAATCTAGCCCATTTGTCAGGTAAAACAGGATAAGGAGCAAAAGGTCACGGGGTTGATTTACCAGGAGCCTGAAAGTTATTAATGTTTCTCAGCCTTCCAGTTTGAAATTCTCTTTGCCATCAGCCGCCTGTCATTGCGCTGCCAGAGATAAAGCCCCATCGTGTCAGGGCTAATGCAGGGCCAACAACAGATCAAAGGCCCCGGCTCTGGGGCTGGCTTCCAGGCCTTGCTGCAAGAAGCAGAGCTTGCACCTTGCTGGCGTGCACTGATGGAGGGGCACAGCAGCTGCCCTGCAGCCAAAAGCAGAAAGCCAAACCCCTCTGGCTTGAGCAAGGCTGAGGTTGCAGTCATCTGGCAAAGGCTACGGAGTTTGTGTTAGAATCTGATTTACTACAGAAAAAAAAAAAAAGGAGTTTTTCTTTTTTTTAAAAAAAAACAACCAATTTTTGAGTCTTTGATTTGATTTAAATGTGCACAACTGCAGCTTTGTGCACTGTGCAGCGCTGAATGCATTGGTGAGAATGGAGTGGGTGAGCCTTACCCTGTGCTGGGTTGGCCCCTCCAAGAGGGGATGTAGGTTTGCCCATGTTTGCTTTCAATGCATACACAAAAAGCCCAGAATTGTTGGTATTTCAGTATGTAGTCCCATGTTAGCAGCTCCAGGCAGCACACAGGTGATCAGGCATAAGCCATAGATGGAGTCTGAGTGACGATGACTCCACATATCATATATTATAGAATGGCTTGGGTTGGAAGGGACCTCAAGGATCATCAGCTCCAACCCGCCCCACTGCATGTAGGGCCACCAACCTCCACTTTTAATACCAGACCAGGCTGCCCAGGGCGCCATCCAATCTGGCCTTGAACACCTCCAGGGGTGGACGGAGCATCCACAACCTCTCTGGGCAGCTGTTCCAGCACCTCACCACTCTCATAGTAAAGAACTTCCTCATGCTATCCAACCTCAATCTTCCCTCTTTCAACATCAAACCATTTCCCCTTGTCCTGCCATTATCTACCCTTTCAGAGGGTTGAAAGGCTGTGTAGGTTTTATTAAAGTTTTATCATTATTATTATTATTTTTTGCCTTGAGATAAAGCACTTTGCAAATCTCTCTCGAAATTCTGCTTTCCAGCTCCACAGAAGTTGATGATATGATCAGAAAATCTACAAATCTGCTGCTGACCCGGACACTGAGCAACTGCTTACAGAACGTCATTAAGAGGAAAAATGTGGGGCTGACAGAGGTGAGACTGCATGTGGAGTAATTTTCAGGGCAGGGCACCAAAGTGGGGTTTGGTCCCTTGGAACTCATTCCAGCACCTTGTAGAGATGCTGGTTTGGAGCTTTGTTGTAAAATATTTGTTTGGAAAACACTAAGGAAACCACGGAGCGTTGCTGTACAAAGCAAGAATGATAGAATTATAGAATGGCCTGGGTTGAAAAGGACCACAGTGATCATCTGGTTTTAACCCCCCTGCTATGTGCAGGGTCGCCATCCACCAGACCAGGCTGCCCAGAGCCACATCCAGCCTGGCCTTGAATGCCTCCAGGGATGGGGCATCCACAGCCTCCTTGGGCAACCTGTTCCAGTGGAAGAAAGGCTTTATGGATTTTGGGTTTTTGGGCATTATATATCTGGGTTGAAGGCAGGTGGGAGGGTTTCAAGGAGTGCTGGGGTGGCTTCATGCCAGACAAGAGACGCGTGGGAGCGGTGAGAATGGAGGGCTGCTCTCCATCTAAAGGCACATTTATATGGTCTGAACTCTGTACTGGAGTTTTTCTTTTCAAGATTGACACTTTTCTGTGCACGAAGTCAGATTTCCAAAAAGTTCAAGGCTTGTAAGTCACGACTCTTTGGGAACATGTGTGGTACCTAAACCAGTTAGAATGCCTTAGTTGGGCCTCTGTGTGCTGTTATGAAACGAGCAAGTATTAGTACAGCTGCAGTTCTTTAATTAACTACATTGTAGGAATGTGTAGTGTTCTCTGGACACTCAAAAATACCCCATGTGGGTGAATTTGGGGGACTTTAGTGCATTTATGGCAGTCTGCATTTACACACGATGCTTCCTCAGTCCTTTATCTCACAGTCTGGAATCTCTCTGCTCCTTGGGGGCAAATTCCTCTTCCGTCCTGCTCCTCCCAGGGCTCACTCCACACTGAGGAATGCAGCACCATCCCTTGCACTGTCCATCCCCCATCAGTGGTCCTCTGGCTGCTCACTTTGGGCATCTTCCTGCCCCCCTGCTTCTTTTCTTTGCATAACCATTGACCTGTTGGTCCAATTTTCCTCTGAGCTTCTCAAATCTGGAACAGGTTGCCCAAGGAGGTTGTGGATGCCCCATCCCTGAAGGCATTCAAGGCCAGGCTGGATGTGGCTCTGGGCAGCCTGGTCTGGTGGTTGGCGACCCTGCACATAGCAGTGTGTTTCTGTGAAATCCTTCCCTCTTCAGAAAGGCAAAACGTAGTTGTGACTGCATGGAGCGTGGGATTGGAGGGCACCTGGTAGAGTCCCGTGTCACATGAAAGAATTGTCCTGATGTCAAAAGTGACTGCCAAAGATATTTAAGTATCTTGAATAACTATGATTTCATAGAATCATAGAATGGCCTGGGTTGAAAAGGACCACAATGATCATCTGGTTTCAACCCCCTGCTGTGTGCAGGGTCGCCAACCAGCAGCCCAGGCTGCCCAGAGCCACATCCAGCCTGGCCTTGAATGCCTCCAGGGATGGGGCATCCACAGCCTCCTTGGGCAACCTGTTCAGTGCGTCACCACCCTCTGGGTGAAAAACTTCCTCCTCATATCCAACCTAAACCTCCCCTGTCTCAGTTTAAAACCATTCCCCCTTGTCCTATCACTATCCACCCTTTTCAGGCTTAATTTTTACTCAAAGCAATGCCATCTGTTTCTAGACACTCCAATATCTTCTTCCAAGCAGTGGATAAGGTGATATTCAAGGCCATGTTCCAACCTTCACAGTCTGCTATCCTTTTTAATGTATTTTCATTGAATGAATTAATAGAACAGTTAGAAGGGAAAGGAAGGAAGTCTAGTATTAGATATGGAGTTTGGTGGCCCTGCATGCAGCAAGGCATTTGGAGCTTGATGATCCTTGGGGTCCTTTCCAATCCAAGCCACTCTGTGACTCTACAAAGGTCCAGCAGGGTACAGAGGCTCATGCTACCAGAGATGCCAAGACTGTGCAGTCTGTGAAGTCAGAACTACATATAGTTAGATGCAGCTTTTGCATTCAAGCCTACAGGTCTGATCCAATGCGTTGTGATGAGAAGTTTAGGAGGAATTTCACGCAGTTGGAAATATCCAATATTTAATTAGCTCGAAACTGTAGGAAAACACATCACAGCTGTGACATTAGAGCTGACAGGGGGAAGGGCAGACAAATGAGCACTTGTCAGAAGGCAGAAATTGAGAACTGGATTAATCCAGCAAATTCAGAACGGAGAGGCCCTCCTGGTTGCTGTGTAGTGCTTTCTGGGGACGGAGTGCAAAGCAGGAGGCGTTCAAATAGACCACAATTCCATTTCTGAAAAGCAAGCATTGCCTGGAAGGGACCTCCTTGCTCAATCTGGGTGTCCTCAGCTTTGCTTTCTCTACCTGACTCAGTGTTCCCAAAGCACAGGTCCCACAGCTTCTGTGGGCTGTTTGTGAGATCTCCCTTTGTTCCCAACATCCAAACTGAGCCTCCCAGTCTGTGGCCATTGCCCGTTTGTATGTGATCTGGCACCAACACGAGTTGGGCGCCGCCATCTCCGCAGCTTTACTTCAATATTTATGTGTCTGCAACGCTCAAGTTGGTGCTTAAACATAAAAGGATCAAAGAAGCAAAAAAGAGAAAAAGAAACAATGCTGTGCCTGGCAGGGCGCTGCCTGTTTCCATCTCATTCAGAAGCAAATGATTTGTGTTTCTAAATAGTTTCTTTAGAAGAGGTAACTGCAGACTACCACACCATGCTCCTGCAATTAAGTGATGTCAGTCTGGAGCATTGTAATGCCTTCTGTGTCTGCAGGAGAAACGTTTTGGCACGATATCAGAGCTAGATGTTGTTTGGAAGGGTTTTGTTACAGCTTACCTTGCACCTTGAACATATTCACGGCAGTCTGCACAGAAGAAAGGTACCTGCTTAAGGAATTAGTGATGTGTTTGGCTTCCAAGGCAGCCATGCTGAAGGCGAAGCAAGGATTGCTTTGCTCTGGATTATAAACACTGGCATTGATTGACTTCAGCAGTCTCTGTCATTGCCTTTAATGTCCTGATCCGGTGCCATGCAAAGGGAGCTGAGAAAGCAGCATGAAGAAAATAGCAGATAATGGTGCGTATGATAACCAGGGAGATAGCTGCTCACCAACACCTGCCCTGGAGAAGCAAAGCCTTTGGTTCCTTTGTCGGGTGCCTCAGAGTGCTGCTGTTAAGTGTCACTCATGGTGCAGGTTCGTTAGGGTTCATTAGCAGCCAGAATACCTGTGGTCTGACATGGCGCTTCTTTGTAAGCCTGTTGCTGGAATGAGTGCTGACTGACAGCTGAGCATAGGAAAGTCATTAGAAGAAGATCCTCAGTGGTATTAGTGGCTGTCATGGGAAATGCTTTTTTTGTTGTTGTTGTTGTTTCTTCCCCCAAAATTATCTTTTATATAACTCTCTGCTGCTGTTAAAGGAGGAGAGCCTTTGAGCGTGGAGTGAAGCTCAGTGTGTTTGTACAGCATCAGCTTTTCATGCCAGAAGTTCTCAGAAAGTGGCACCCATCAGCCCGGCACCTCCCTGGCTTCAGGAGCACCTTTCTGAATACCTTTTCTGAATCATACATTTGGCCTGGGTTGAAAAGGACCACAATGATCATCTGGTTCCAACCCCTTGCCATGTGCAGGGTCACCAACCACCAGACCAGGCTGCCCAGAGCCACATCCAGCCTGGCCTTGAATGCCTCCAGGGATGGGGCATCCACAGCCTCCTTGGGCAACCTGTTCCAGTGCGTCACCACCCTCTGGGTGAGGAATATCTTTCCTGAATACCTTTCCTGAATACCTTTTCTGAATACCTTCTCTTTGCCTTTGCAGCTGGTACAGATCATTATAAATACGACCCACTTGGAGAAATCTTGCAAGTTCCTCGAAGAATTCATAACCAATATCACCAACGTACTTCCAGAAACTGTCCACACCACAAAACTTTATGGGACCACGACTTTCAAGGTAAGTGGCATCTCTGGGGAGCTCTGTCCATGTTTGTGCTGAAGGGTGATTTTATCATGGCCTGGGAGCTGAAGCCATCAGATGAGCTTCTGGGGTTTGTTTCCGAGCAGCTGTGTGCACTACTCTTGTCTAGACCAAGAACCTTTGTAGCCCTAATTTACAGGCTGTGACTGCAGTGCTCATTATCTGAGGAATTAAGCAGCTTTTAAACAAAAGCCTGACTTTAATTTTTTCTTCAATGAGCTTTCATTTTGCTGTTTGATCACCATACAGAGCTGCTGCACGCAGCTGGCCATGAGTGCAAGCTCTCTTCTTTCACCCAAGAGGAGAATAGATTTTGAGAACTTAAGTTTCGGTATCTTTCTGTTCCTTTTAGTGTTGCTAAATGTTAAAAGGAGAGTGGAAATGCTAAAAATCAAGGCTGAAAGAAAATACTGGGATTCCCAATCTTTAAATTCTAACCCAGGAGCATCCTCCCCAGATTCTTCATGTGAAGTTTTAAGACCACAGCTGGTTCAGTTGGGGGGTGTCTGAATTGTGCCCTTTGGCCACAGAGCAGAAGGGAGCAGCGCCAAGAACTCCAACAATGGTAGAGAATTGGTTGGGTGAGGTTTCCCTTGGGATAACCCAGCAGGCCCTGTGACCCCAAGGAAATCCCTTTTCCCATCAGCCACCATCTTCACATTTGGCCTAAGGATGAGATTTCTTCTCCTTGCCTCGGCAGGAAGGCTCTGAGCACCTCTGCCAGTTTATAGCCCTCCTACACCCACGGTTTGGTGAATCTCATAGAATCACAGAATGGCCTGGGTTGAAAAGGACCGCAGTGATCATCTGGCTTCAACCCCCCTGCTATGTGCAGGGTCGCCAACCAGCAGACCAGGCTGCCCAGAGCCACATCCAGCCTGGCCTTGAATGCCTCCAGGGATGGGGCATCCACAACCTCCTTGGGCAACCTGTTCAGTGCGTCACCACCCTCTGGGTGACACACTCATCCTTTTTCCACATGGAACGTTCTTCTCCCCTCTCTCCTCCTCCCATCCCACACTGTATATATCCTCCTTCTCCCTGGGATTCAGCAGTCAGACACCAGCTTGATCGTGCCTAGAGCTGACCTGCCAGGATGAGCTAACCTGAGCCCATTGCAACCCTGTATTTGCCTACGGAGACTTTGCCTTGTGCTGTTATGGCTGAAGTTTTGATCAATCTGGCATCCTGTTCCTTATGGAACACCTTGTGGTGTGGACTCTCCATCCCATATAACGTGGTCTCTTTGGACAGGACGCCCGCCATGCTGCCGAGGAAGAGATTTACACTAACCTGAACCAGAAGATTGACCAGTTCCTGCAGCTGGCAGACTACGACTGGATGGCCCTGGAGCCTGGCAGCAGGGCCAGTGATTACCTTGTGGATCTCATTGGCTTCCTACGCAGCACGTTTGCTGTGTTCACACACCTCCCGGTAAGGGGCCTCCCCATTTTCTTTCTTTTTCAGGCTGGAAAGTGCACAGGCAGCTGATGGTGCTGTTGAAACGAGTGGTTGCTCGAGCTTTATAGAGTGTGATGGAAATGGGGCCTTATGCTGGCCCTGTTTGACAGCGGATCAAGTGTTATGAAGTAACAAATCTCTTTCTAAAGTAAGCTATTGCACGTGTTAGCAGAAGTGAGAGTCCCCCCAAGAATTTGCATGTCTATGGGCAAGAGGGAAATATCCCAGTCCACCAGCAGAAGCAAGATCATAACTCACTGGCCACCTATACCACGTTAGCCTTCATCTCAACAGACATTCAAGAATGAGTTTTGAGAGATCTCAGTATAAGGGCGTGTATTATTCAAACTGCAGATCCATTTCCAAATGTTTGTCAAGTCACTGGGTGCCTTACATCAAAATATGGCTCTGCGTTGTAAGGCAGCATGTGTTTCTTTCCTTTCTCTGCTGTCCAAAATATGCCTGTGTTTACGCTGCTATTGCGATCAAAAATGTCTTTTATGTTGGTTGTTTTTTTTTTTTTTTTGCAGTTGGCTGAGCAGTGTCCACTTGAATAGGAAAAATGTAATCATCAGGGAGTTTCATTTTTGCTCAGACAGCTTTTTTTTTTCTTCTTTTTTTTTTTTTTTTTCTTTTAAACAAGATTTGTTCTGGGCTGTCTGGATATATACTTATGAGTCTCTTCAATCAGCAGGTATTTGGAAACAGCCAATCCACTGAACTCTGTATTTGTCCCAAAAGCAGCTTCAGATTTTTATTCTTTACTGAACTGCTACCTATTTGTTGATACTGTGTGTCCAGGACAGTGAAATACCAGCCCACACTGTGGACACCTCTCAGTAGCTTGGATAGAAACAAGAAGAGAAGGCTAATAATGCACAGTGGCAGCTTCCTGAACTTCATTCTGCTTGTTTGTGTCCAGGGGTTGCACTGCTGGAAGGGATGTTCCAGCACTCCAGAACTGCTTTAGGAAGCGTTACAACCTCAATACTTCAGCAGTATTTTACAACCTTCTGCATGGCTCATGCTGGACGGGGCTGTGAGCACCTGATGGAGCTGTGGGTGTCCCTGCTCACTGCTGGGACCAGATGGCTTTTAAGGGTCCTTTCCAACTCAAACCATTCTACGGTGATTCTATGTCTTTGGCCACCAAAAGAGAAATCATAGAATCATCAGGGTTGGAAAAGACCTCCAGGATCATCAACTGCAACCAATGAAAGTGAAAGGAGCTTTGGGCAGCAGGGCTGGGGCAAGGTGGCCCTGTCCAGGGCAAGGATTGGGACTGGATGAGCTTAAAGAAGGTCCCTTCCAACCCAACCCATCTGATGACACTGGGAGTCCTTACACAACTAATTGAGTTCATGCAGCAGGGGTTTGCCTGCTATCTCAGTGGGTAAGGAAGGGGTACCAGAAACAAAGATATTCTCAGCCCTCTTCTCTGCTTCACTTTGGACTCTTATTGATATTTTCAACACGTTTGTACCTCTAAGAGATGGGTGTGTTTGTACGGGGAATACACCAAGGACCCGTAAGGATCATTGAGTCCAGCTCCTGGATTAATTAATACTGAAGTTCTCAGAAACCATTGCAGCATACCTTGCTGCTCACCACACATTTGCTGTCTCTTGCTCCATCTTTCCCTCCATCAAGGGCAGAAATCCCCTTTGTTCCTCCTTCACAGAGTGAGGGGGGTCCGCTCTGCACCGGAGCGTGAAGTGCAGCCACCAAGAGAGAGGAGGATGGGGGGAGATGCCCACAATGATTTATGAGGCAGACCTGGAGTGATTTATCTTCCTGAAATATTAATGTTTCCTTTTTGAATTAATCAGAATGGCTTTGGAGATGGGGAAGGCAGCTAGTTGGCCTGGAAGGACTGTGCAAGAGGCAGCTGGTGGGTGCTTGCCATGCTGCAGGAGCTGGGTAACGTGTTGAAGATGCTCAGCTGCTGCCTTCAAAGCACTGCCCAGCACTGAGCCTCCCACCATCCCTATGGACAGGGCAGTAAAGTGACACAGAGCTGCAGATTGTGAAACTGGGAGACCTGAGTTAAATGGTGAATAGGAGAGAGAGGTATCGCTGCCCACAGTTGGGGTTGGAGCTGATCCTTGAGGTTCCTTTCAACACAAGCCATTCTGTGATTCCGTGATTCTTTTATGTGTTGGAGTCTTCAGAGGAGCACTGTGGAGACCAATTCCCTCCCTGCTGCTGTCAGCTCCCTGCGGGCACCGCCAACGAGGATGAGTCAGGAAGAGCTGAAGGCTGTCGGAAGGGCACCAGCTCCTTTGATGGCTCAGCTGATTGCTTCTCAAGGGCCTCTTCCCAGCCACTGATTTAGAAACACTGAATGATTTCGGTGACTTTGTGAATGATTTGTAGGAGGTGAGGCGTGGGAAAGCCCCCGTGTGTCCAAAACAGCACAGAAAAATGAAGGTGATGTTTGTGAAAGCACCGCGTGGACGGGATGTGCTTCCTTTGTGAAAGGAAAGGGTGAGAGGGCCTCGAGAGGGAAAGGAAGCATCTCCCAAAAGCACAAATTGGCACTGAGTATTGTGCGGCTGCTAACAGCAAGGTGGAGCCTTTTCCGTGCTGCTGGTCTACATCCAGCCCCAAATACACCGGGGTTGCCACCTAGGAGGAGATGCTACCCTGTTGTAAATGAGCTTGCAGATGTTGGATGTCCACACAGCAGTACCCACAACAAAAGGGCAAGTAGGGCATCTTTTTGTTCCTATGTGTTGCCCCAGCTCTTCGCCCACCCTCCTGTTCCCATGTCCTCGCTGCTTTGGCAGTGCCCCTTCCTGCAGAGCTTTGTGCCCATTGGGTTTACACGGTGAGCACAAGCAAGGAGCTCTCTGTGGATGTTTGCACTTGCAGTTGGTTTTTAGCAGAAGAGTGGCAGGCAGGGGGATGAGTAAGGAGCAGGAGATGAGCTGCTTGCCGGCCCTTTGTCACGACAGCAATTACAGCAAAGAACCCTCACCTGCTGATCAAAGAAACTCAGCCTGGGCATGCCGGCGGTTACTGTGTTAAAATCACAGCAACAAAAAGAGCTGTCCTGTAATAGAATGGAGCCAAAAGCCCTGATCCTGCAAAAATGCAGGCGGTTGCTTCATGTGCTGTGTGTGAGTAATCCCATTGTGTTGCACTGGGCTGCTTGTGGGCAGGAAACCTCGCTGGGGTCAAGGCTTGGAGCACAGCGGGCAGAGGGGATGGCCTCAGGGGTCACAGAGTGCTACAGGGAGAGGAGAGGAGTGAAAGGGCAGCTCCATCCCAGCTTTGGCTCTGTGCTCCTGTTTGGGGATGGAGCAAGGCTGAATTTCTTGGGGAAGAATTAATGGTGCTGATAAAGTTGATCCTGGCTGGTGGGATGGCACGGAGACCTTGCTTCCTCCAGTAGGGATTGCAATTCCAAGTGTCCAAGTAGGGATTGCAATTCCAAGTGCTGAAGTAAGGATTGCAATTCCAAGTATTGAAGTAGGGATTGCAATTCCAAGTGCTGAAGTAAGGATTGCAATTCTGAGCATTGAAGTAGGGATTGCAATTCCAAGTGTCCAAGTAGGGATTGCAGTTCCAAGTACTGAAGTAGGGATTGCAATTCCAATTGTCCAAGTGGGGATTGCAGTTCCAAGTGCTGAAGTAAGGATTGCAATTCCAAGTATTGAAGTAGGGATTGCAATTCCAAGTGTCCAAGTAGGGATTGCAGCTCCAAGTACTGAAGTAGGGATTGCAGTTCCAAGTACTGAAGTAGGGGTTGCAATTCCAAGTACTGAAGTAGGGATTGCAATTCCAAGTGTCCAAGTGGGGATTGCAGTTCCAAGTGGTCAGTCAAGAACCGCAGCTCCGGGTGGTCAAGTAGGGATTGCAATTCCAAGTAGTCAGTCAAGAATTGCAGCTCCGGGTGGTCAAGTAGGCATTGCAATCCCAAGTGTTAATCAAGAATTGCACCTCCCAAGTGGTCAAGTAGGGATTGCAGTTCCAAGTGTTCAGCCAAGAACTGTAAATCCCAAGTGTTGAAGTAGGGATTGCAATTCCAAATGTTAAAAAGTCAAGAATTGCAGCTCCAGGTGGTTAAGTAGGGATTGCAAATCCCAAGTGGTCAAGTAGGGATTGCAATTCCAAGTGTTAATCAAGAATTGCACCTCCCAAGTGTTGAAGCAGGGATTGCAATTCAAAACGTTCAGTTGAGAATTGCAATACCAAGTGTTGAAGCAGGAATTGCAACTGCAGGTGGTCAAGTGGGGATTGCAACTCCAAGAGTTGAAGTAGCGATTGCAATTCCAAGTGGTCAGTGAAGAATTGCAATTCCAAATGTTTAAGCAGAGACTGCAATTCCTAATTTTTCCTTTAGAGCATCAGAGCTCCTACCACTGCCCATGCCAATGATGGTTGCTACTTCTAAAGCTGGTGGAAGATGCTTTCTCTTGGGAGCTGGGAGCCCCCAGAACCTCTGCTTCTTGCAGTTGTGCTTTGGGATGGCGAGCCTGGGGACGCAGCAGGCTTTGGGGGTGAAAAGTTCATGGTGAAGTTAACGGGGCTTTGGTGCATACCAGTGCTGCATGAAATTTTCATGGTGGTTTATAGCCACAATTCGAAAATGCTCCGCTAAGTGCCCAAAATGTCTCAAAGCAAATAACATGCTGGTGGAAATAAAAGCGTAATTAACATTTGGCTTCAAGGCTGCCCTCTTCCTGTGTTAACCAGTGAGGGTTGGTTACTGCTGCTGCTCTGCTTATTAATATGGGATGCTCGGGCCTCCTTTAAAAGAAAATACTTCTTTCTTCTTTTTTTTCTCTTTCCTTAAAAAAAAGAAAAGAAAAGAAGGGGGGGGAAAAAAAAGGTTTGCTGTTTTTTAGCAGGGAAAAGGCCATGGCCTCCAAAATTAACATTTCCAGCATCATACTTTTAAAAGAATGACTGAAAAAGCCTTTGTCTTTGATGGCTGATTGTTGTTTTTATTTCTTGTTAGACAAGTTAATGTAAATCGCATTGACAGGGCTACTCCAAACACACTGATTTGTTGACATTAAGCTTTTCAGAGATGGAGGGTTGTGTCAACACCTACAGTGAACTGTCAGGTTAACAAAGCAAGGATGTTTTCCTGGGGGAGGGGAGCAGAGTGGGGGGAAGGGGTGTGTTTTGTTTTTATTTTAAGTTTCCTTTAATCCTCTGTTAGTCTTGTATCTTGATAACCTCCTTTGGAAGGTAATCAGGGCAGGTCAAGAGGTGACGGTGACCCAGGAAGGGGAAGCAATCTTTCAGCGATCGAACAAACTCCAACCTCCGCCGTCCTGGGCAGTTCAGCTCAGTGGAGGGATTTCTCTTCCCCCCCCCCCCCCCCGCCTCTTTGTGCTTATTTTTGCCAGATGGCAAGCACAGATTTCAGCTGGAACTGCACAGACGCCGCGGACGCTCCGCATGGAACATTTTGCCTTATTCACCAGATTGGCATCTCTTCCCAGTTGGAAATACGTAACGCTGGCCCCAGCAGCTGTTTGGTAGAAAGAGCTTTAGAAGTGTTTATTTTCTTTTTAAAGAGAACAGTTACCTGTGTTTTGCCTTTAGAAGTTGAGTCTCTCCGTCATAATTTTAGAAGGCAATGTGTTGTGCATGGAGGTAAATGCACCACAAGCCTGAGCTTTGTCCCAGACACAGTCTTGACCAAGTTGGGAGCGATGGTCTAGTATTAGATATGGAGGTTGGTGGCCCTGCCTGCAGCAGGGAGGTTGGAGCGTGGTGATCCTTGAGGTCCCTTCCAATCCAAGCCATTCTGTGATTCGATGATGGTCATTTATTTTACCCAGTAACCATCATGAAACCATCATATGAGCGCCGAAACCAGGTTCCTTAGATTGACACAAATCCACTCTGTGCATAGATAACATCTCCTTGCCCTTGCAGGAGGTGGGTGAGTTTTGTAGATGTCTCTGGGCAAATCCCTGCTGCCTCTTGCTGGAGTCAGACATCCATGCCATCCATTTTGTAGATGGGAAAGCTGAGGCACGTGGCTGTTGGCTTGTCCCAGGTGGCGCAGCACATTCAATATCATGGCCAGCAACAAAGCTGTTCTGGTGGGATGTGGCTCATTTGTTCCTCTTCCTCCTTAGTGCCATATTTTGCTGTTCTCATTCACTGAGCAGCCACAGCATCCCATAGCCCGTGCCTCGGTTGGGGAGGAGCAGCGATGGGTTGTAGCACCCATGGGTGATGAGTGATGTGTACCTCTCTGCCTTGCTTGCTGTTGCTTTGCTCTCTTCTGCCCTTGACTCAAACTCCCTGTGTTGTCCTCTGTAGGGGGATGTAGATGCCCACTCTACCATGTCGGTGAGTACACGGCTGCGCATCGTGCCGTCCGCTCCACTTGCACCTCCAATGCTAGAGGGTGACTTGAACCAGGAAAGGTCATTGCTCCTGAAAGAGAGGAAAGGAAAATATTAACTAACTTTGAGTGGAAGCCTGTCCCTTCTGCTGCTCCTGGCACAGGCATGGGTTTTCTCTCAGCTTGAGATCAATCTGTAGAATCAATGGGAGAGGGTTTCCTTGCAGGAACACGTGCTGTTGTAGAAGCATTGCCAAATTGTTGCTCTTAGAGCACATCGCATTTAACTGCCTCCTGTTATGCCCCATGCACCCCTAAACATGGAGGGAGTTAGAGGCAACACCTGTTATTTGGGAAAGCAGGGTAAGATTTTCAACCTCAACCTGAAAGAAAGATGACCTTTGCATGTATCTCTGTTTTCTCCTTGTGGTCTGATCAGCACACATCCTTTGAAGCTGTCAGGCTGCATTCCCAATGGGGCTCTCCCTCCTGGCCTTAGTGCTAAGCCCTCTGGCTCTATCAGTAGAGAGCAGCGTGGTCTCTTGGTGTTTGCTGTCTCCCAAATGGGACGAGGGCAATTAGCACCAAGACAGCAAAGCAGACCTTCAGGACCTTCCTTCTGGTTCAATGCACACCTCTAAGTGTTATCATTCTTGCTTGTTGCCTGTGTTGGGAGAAAAGTGAAGGCGTTTCAGTGGATAGATCCTGAATTGCTCACGAGCTGCTTTCTTGCTTCTATTCTGATGTCTACAGCCAAGTTATGTGCAAAACCAAGCACACCTTGTGCTTCTTGATGCCACTGTGTGCCTCTGCCCGGCTCTGAGCTTCTGCTTCTATGCCTGTAGCTCTGCTCTGTGTTTATGCTGCCCATGGGGCTGCCCAGCCAGATCGGCGTTGCGTGGTGCTGTTGGGTGCATGCACCCCTTTGCCTGGAAACTGAGCATAGCTGAGCCCTGAGCCCTTGTGTGGGCACTCAGGGGTTTCAGAGTCAACAGCAAGGCCTCAAATCAATGCCAGCTTCTGGAAAGAAGGAGCCATCCTACAGCAATCCTGGCCCTCTGAGCAGGGATGTGTCACTCTTGGTGGCAGTCCCCCAACAGCCTCCGATTTGCAGGGGAGATCTGAGCGTCCCCTTGTGCTCAGCCCATCCTGTGCAGGGGCTTGGGGTGTACCCCAAGAGGGTTGGAAGCAAAAAGGAGCATTGCCTCTGGCTTTTGAGACTTTCAACTATTTAGAAGCCAGATGTATTTATTTCTTTAATTGAATCCAGTGCCTAGACAGCTATGGAGTCAGCTTCCTATGGAGAGGGGTGCATTAGTTTCATTAAGGTAAATCAATGAAAAGTAATACCTGGAGGTCCCCTGGAAAGGGTCAGGGATGGAGTAATCCCTTTATATGGTGGGACTTTGCTAGCCTGCTCTCAGTTGGTTTTGTTCTTAACTACAGCACATTCTAATTTTGCTTTTAACCCCTCTAATTTTTTGTTCACTTGGTTGTTTGTATTAATTGGTGGAAATAAATCACTAATCTGTCTGAGAGAATGAAAAATAAAAATCTGATTGCACGGAATAGCAGCACAAAGGAGCAATTGTAGCTGCATTTAATTGTCCAGTGGGAAACAGTTGTGGCTGATCCTAGAGGTTTCTCCATGTTGTAGATATAGAAAAACACCCCGAATTGTGTGTTGCCTGGGTCACAGGCATGGACAGGGCTATGAGCAGCCTCTCTAAAATCCTATCTGGGTGCTTCCTCTGCTCTCCAGGGAAGTTCCTGCACTCTCTTGAGGTTACTTGATCCACTTTGCGCTCAAGGTTGGGCACGATGAGTTTGCTATGGTCAAAGATGGGATCATGCCTGGAGCAGTGCTCGTGTGGCTGTGGGGTCTGGGCTGTTCCTGATGCTCTGGAGCTGTGTGCTACTCTTCAAGAGTCTTCAAGATCCCAAATACTGGCCAAAAGGAAGGGGTTGGAATGAGAACTCCTGGTTGCATTAACACAAGGAGCAAAGCATTCAAATATGATGGAGTTAGATTTGTTGGCTGGGGAAGTCTGACCTCTGCTTAACCTAAGACTGCTAGTTAAGTAGGATCCGGGTAAGCCAAGTTATCTTGTAATTACATGGTTTCTTGCGTGCTTTCAGCACTCTGAAAATTAATTGAAGCTAAAATGCCCAGTCCCATAAATCCTTTAAACCAGGGTGTGCGCACTTACCTAGGTTTTGCTTCTCTTTGTGCAGTCACCTTGGCATGTTTGGCTTTGATTTCATTTTACAAACTTAGATTTATAAAGCTATTTTATGCTTACTTTTGCATGCACAAAGAATCAGATGTGTGGTACAGGGAATTTGGCAGTCAAAAAACCATCCTCAGCGTAAGGAATTCAAACATGCCCGCTGCTTCCTGCACTGGAGCCCAGCACAGAGCTTCCAGCAGCCTTATCAGATGTTGAAGCATGTTTTTTTTTTCCCCTTTGGGCTCAAGTTTAAGTGAAGCAATAGACTCTGCCATTATATGCTTTTCTCTGGTTTCATACACTGGCAACCTGAAGTTTTTCAAGACTTTGACGCTGGGAGCACGCAGGGGAATGCTGATGAATGCCGTATCTGTAGCAGAATCATTGAGTTTTTAAGGTTGGAAAAGACCTCTAAGATCATCAAGTCCAACCATTAACACACGGTCAAGTGCTGGAGCAGAATGGTGGGAAGGAAAGAAGTGGTTGCGGATGTGGACATTGGAGTTTGGTGGCTGTCGTTGGGTGCCAACACAGAGCTGTGTGTTTTCCAGGCACCTTGCAGCCTACATAGCAAAAGAAAGGAAGCAAAACAATTAAAGATGAGGATCTTCGTGGATTTTCTCGTGGTTGCCATGGTCTTTCTTCGTGGTGTTTCATGAATTACAATGAATAAGGAGAACCTGATATGCTAATGGAAAAAAAAAAACCAACAAGGTGCCATTAAGTTTTGCAGCTTTCATAGAACCACAGAATCATTCAGGTTGTAAAAGACCTCTCAGATCCCGAGCTCCAACCCCAACCCACCCCACCATGCCCACTGACCACGTCCCTCAGTGCCACATCTCCATGGTTCTTAAATGCCTCCTGGGACAATGACCCCTCCACTCCCTGGGGAGCTGTGCCAGTGCATTGCCACTTTCTGAGAAGAAATTGTTCTTAGTATCCAGCTTCCTCCTCTCTGTTTCTCAACCAGAACTCGTGTTGTTACATGGAATGAGAATTTCATGTAAGATTTAGTTCTTGGAAAACTGTAAGAACAGCAGAAGTTTCACATGCTTCTTGTGTGGGTCACTATTTCTCAGTAATCAACTCTAACTGCCCAGTTCAGAAGCAAAAACCTACTGAATTGCATTGGAAAAGGAATGTTTTTTTTTTTTTTTTATCTTTTGAGCTCATCTTTTTTTCCAATCTGCTCAACATCTGGGGCTGAAGTCACGTCCAAATTCCATTTGCAGCAGGCAGAGCCAAACATCATGGAGGACGCATCAAGCCCTCAATGGGCACTGCAGTAAGTGGGCATCTGTTGAGCTCTGGGGTCTGTAGGAGCAAAGCATGGGCTCTGCATGAGGCTGAGCACAGCCTGCTGGTCTTCCAGCCTCAAGATCCTTCCCCTTTTAATTATAACCCAACTGCTAGCAGCACACAGTGCAGATGAATAGGTTCTGCGCACTCTCTCTTTTTAAGCCTTCCTGCTGCTGTAGTTGGCAGATGCTTTGCCCCGATAAATCAACAGAGATGAGCGTGGTTCAAACTCTTCATACATTAGGGACAAAATTAAAAAAAAAAATCTGCATTTAATCGACTTTTTGTTTCCAAAATGGCAGCTGCTTTGTATTTAATGGAAAATCAGGCTCTTCCCAATGGAAAGAATGTTATTCCCAAAGCGAATACAAAAGAAAATAAAAGCCACAAAAGAGGGAGGATGAAATATGTCATTTATTTTTTCTCGTTTGTTCCAGTTTTTGCTCTCTGATAATTGTTGGGCCAGAGCTCTGGTTTGTGTCAGGCATTTTGGGAAGCCTCACCCCATGGACATGGGGACCAGGGAGGAGCACGGCGAGGGCTGCATGGCGCTAAGAGCTCCAGGAGGAATGACGGCTGCTCCTGGGTGCATGAACAGAACCTCGTTAAACACAGGTTGTTTGTGTGCTTCGTTCCTTCTTAGAGAAAATCGTGTTGTTTGAACACTGTGTTTTTCCATGGTGAAGAGCTGAGGAGTGTGGATTCATTCAGGGGAAAGAACTGTTAAGATGATCGCATCCAACCATCAGCCCATAGAATCATAGAATGGCCTGGGTTGAAAAGGACCACAGTGCTCATCTCATTCCAATCCCCTGCTATGTGCAGGGTCACCAACCACCAGACCAGGCTGCCCAGAGCCACATCCAGCCTGGCCTTGAATGCTTCCAGGGATGGGGCATCCACAACCTCCTTGGGCAACCTGTTCCAATGTGTTACCAATCCCCACCATGTGGCAAAGCCGAAGGGTTCCCTTCTGCCATGGCATGGAGATACCATATGGGAAAGGAGAACTGGGTTTAGCTGTTGTGGTGTGCTCTACCCATACGTTTTGAGTTGTGCTGGAACTTTGCTTTTGATGGTTGGAGGGCTGAAGCACCTCCCCTATGAAGACAGGCTGAGGGAGCTGGGCTTGTTCAGCCTGGAGAAGAGAAGGCTGTGGGGTGACCTCATTGCAGCTTTCCAGGACCTAAAGGGAGCCTACAAACAGGAGGGGAGTCAACTCTTTGAAAGGGTAGATAACAGCAGGACAAGGGGAAATGGTTTTAAGTTGAAGGAGGGAAGATTTAGGTTGGATATCAGAAGGAAGTTCTTTACTCAGAGAGTGGTGAGGTGCTGGAACAGCTGCCCAGAGGGGTTGTGAATGCCCCATCCCTGGAGGTGTTGAAGGCCAGGTTGGATGAGGCCCTGGTCAGCCTGGTCTAGTATTAAAAGTGGAGGTTGGTGGCCCTGCATGTGGCAAGGGGTTGGAGCTTGATGATCCTTGAGGTCCCTTCCAACCCAAGCCATTCTATGATTCTGTGATTTGCAGTTTCCCATATTTGCATTTCCTGTGATTACTCAGATACAAAACCCCGGAACTGTGCTTCTGCTGTTGAAGATATTCACTCCTCCCTGTAAGCAAATGCATGCAGTATGTGGTGGGCTGCTCCCCTCCATGGCCATGCAGGAACAACCTTGCCTTGCCCAAATTAAACACCATTTGGTGTTGATGCTGCCTGCAGCTTCATCCAGAACAGCCTCCAGCTGTTGGCCTTGGCCATCCGTAGCAGAGCCAAACTCCTATGGTTTTTTTCTGTTTTACTGGGATTTGAGGGGTTTTGTATCAGACTGCAGTGGTCAGCATAACTGGCTGTCTGGTTTATTTTTGTGGTGGCAATTTCACTATGGTCTGTGCCTGCAGGCACTTGCTTCTCATAGGTGGCATCTGAGATTCCATAATGGAGAGCTGTCTCTTCATCGAGGTTCTTGGATGACAGGGATGGCTGAAGTCACGATAAGACAGAAATCCCCATTTTTTTCTTCTGAATAGTGTATGGCAGTGCCACGGTGGTGTCAGTTTGCTTAAGTCTGGTGGTTTGCTGATGGCAATACAGCTTCTCCCATAGGGGCGAGTAGGATGGAGTGGGGGAGGCTGGAGGCACAGAGGTCCCAGTTGTGCTTTGGATCCAAAATGCCTTCTTCAAAGAAGGATGTATGCTTCTCCTTTCATAAATTTGAGCACCAAAAAACGTGTAATTTTAGCTCCCCCAAACAACATGAAGGACCTGGTTGGGTCCAAGTCTGGGAGCACTGCACGAGCGTTGCTCATTGCCAACTTCCTCTTGCAGGTTGGAAGCATTCTGCTTCTTTTCCTTGGCAGATTCCAAGGCCACGCAACCTCCAGCTGTGCACTTTGCAGCTTGGGGCACCATTCATGTTGGTGGGATTTGGGATATTGCGGGTTTGAGCTCTGCTATTCTCTGCAGGTGCTGAGCTGTTGTAGACAATGAGTGGCTCTCTGGATCCCTGGTTTGAAACTGAACCTCTTAGGGATGGCTTTTGAGCATGTTGGACATAGAATCATCATCATAGAATGGCCTGGGTTGAAAAGAACCTCAATGATCATCTGGTTTCAACCCCCCTGCTATGTGCAGGGTTGCCAACCATCCAGCCTGGCCTTGAATGCCTCCAGGGATGGGGCATCCACAGCCTCCTTGGGCAACCTGTTCCGGTGCATCACCACCCTCTGGGTGAAAAACTTCCTCCTAATATCTAACCTAAACCTCCACTGTCTCAGTTTAAAATACAGAGGAATGAATGAGGGTGGTGTTGAGACCCTGGCAAATCAGGTTGGCACGGACAAGCCAAGAGGCTCAAAGACAGCAGAGCTGATTTTCTGGTATTGCCCTCAAAAATGTCCTGATTTTTCCCACTTTGCCCGCAAAAATGGCAAAGATTTGTGAGATAACTCGTTTTACTTCTATAGAAGGAAAACCCAAATAGCCCCGATTCCAGCCTGCTGCTCTCAGTGCATTCACTGCAATGAGGAGCTGTATGATGGCAGCTGTTTCATTTGCACCTATTTGTGGGCAGGATACAAGAACAGGTAGTCTGAGTACCAGGAAAAGGGACCTCACCTTTCTGCCACCATTTCATAGAGGTTTAATGTTGCCAAACGGTTGTGTTAAGATGGTTGGGATGAGTTATGGTCTGCTGGTTGATGCTTATGGACTAAGGAAGGGAACAAGATGCTGTGAAGCACTTTTACATTGCAGGCTCTGGAATTTCCACAGTGCCTTATTTTCTTGTCTGAAGCAGTATTCTTGACTCATAACTGTGATGGAGTAACTTATATCCCCATCCCTGGAGAATTTCAAGGCAAGGCTGGATCAGGCCCTGGGCAACCTGATCTAGCTGTGCTGTCCCTGTTCATTGCCGAGGAGTTGGACTAGATGGCCTTCAGAGGTCCCTTCCAACTCTAAGGATTCCATGATTCTGTGAGTCGTGTTGTTTATAACGAAGTGGACATGTAATGCTGAGGAGTTCCCTATTTATTTTGCCCATTTTTTATTGTCTGTAAGCGCGTGGATTTGCATGTCTAAGTGTAGTGCTTCAAAGCAGTCTCGGTGCTTGCGGCAGATGAAGACAAAATTCTGCTGTTATAAAAACAGAACACCGCAACAATTGCAAACCCTGGGACTGCTTGAAACCTGTCAGGCTTTGTTTCTTGTGGCAATATCCCATTAGTCCTTTGGCGAGCTGACGGAAGCGTTAGAGGTGCCACAATGGGACTTTTGTTCGTCCTTTGCCTGCACTGCGATGGGGATAAGGGGCAATGGGAGGCAGCGGCGGCCCTTTGGAGGTGGAGGTGATGCAGGATGGGTCCCCGTGGGTCTCCCTGGAGCCTGCAGCAGTTGGTGCAAGCCAGGAGCCCCCAGCCCTGCAACGAGGTGGGTAGTGGCAACCGATTCCTGATTGCACGCTAAGATTAATGGGTATTTATTTTAACAACCATTCCGTTTCAGTAGCTTTTAATGAGTCCTTTGATAGCAAGTTCCTTAATTAACAAGGCAGCCTTTCAGCTTTTCCTTTCCCTAATTGTTAACATATTTGCTATTTTCAAACAAATACGCTACCGTGAGCAACGCCGGCTCCGTGCTGACCTTCTCCTGCCTCCTGGGAACCCCAAGGGCTTAATCTGCTGCCCGAGGATGAAATGCAGCTGAAATGAGATGATTTCATGGCTGGTTTCCTGCAGCGTGATTGACTTGGTGGGGCTGGGTCCAAGGAGTGCTGCTCGTGCTGATGTGTGGCACCTGTGGCTTACATCTTGGGAACAGCATCAGGAGGTTTGGTGGCTCTGCTGTTTCACTCATGGGGTATTCATTGGTATTCATTGGGTATCACGCCTCTGTGCATCTCTGGGGGCACCAAATGGCCAGCATCACCTTGAGAGATGTCAGATAATCATAGAGTCATTAAGGTTGGAAAGGACCTCTGAGATCCCTAAGTCCAACTCCAACCCATCCCACCATGCCCACTGACTTCAGTGCCACATCTCCACAGTTCCGGGACACCTCCAGGGATGGTAACCCCACCATTCCCTGGGTAGTCTGTGCCAGTGCCTGACCACTATTTTGGAGAAGAAATTCTTCCTAACGTTCAACCTGCCTGTGTTGGAAACCCCAGCTGCATACCCCAGCTGCAAGGGGATTGCACCGAGAGCAATAGACAGAGGGATTCCTATGTGGGGAAAAAAGCACTTACAGACCAGCTCAGGTCTACAAACAAACCCATGGCTGTTGATGGTATGCTTAGGAGGAGAAGTGCTATTTTGCTGGCCATGTTTGAGATGGGCAAAGGTGGTTGGGCATGTGCTGGGGTGTCTCAGCAGCTGAGCTCTGCAAATACTCATGCACCACACAGTTCTGCCCCATGCAAATCCAGTTCAGCTTTTTCTGAGGTTTGCAAAGTTCTCGAGTAAACAACTGATGCGATAGAGGTTTTCTTGTGACTTGAAGCTCCTTTGTTTTCTGTCATGTTGGTAAATGAGCTATTGGTGACTTCAAGGTGTTAGTGTTAGCCTCATCTCTGCAGGCAGTTCACAGGGTCCCATCCTGGCTGAGGCTGGATATCCATCTGGGTCCTTCTGGTCCAGCCCAGCTGCAGCAGGGACTCCCAGTTGTGCCTGGGCTCACATCCAATGGCTTTTGGAGGTCCCCAAGGAGGAGACCACATAGAATCCTTAAGATTGGAAGAGCCCTCTAAGGTCATCAAGTCCAATTGTCAACTCATCCCCACCGTGCCCACTAACCATGTCCCTCAGTGCCATATCTCCATGCCTCTTTGCTTTCCTCCAAACCACAGTGGGATCGCAGGGTTCTGTAGGAGCAGCATCTGTGATGGACACCCCTGACACCTCCAAGCCAAGGCACATGTCCTGGCACTGCGTAGGGTGGGGCTGGTAATGATTTTGGAGGTTTGGAGGAAAACATGTCAATCACGGGCTTGGATCGCTGCCGCCATCCTGGGAACCTACAGTGGGAACTGGAAGAGGAAAGAGAAATAGAACACCTTGTTAGGAGCAATCAATCAATGTCCTCATTTAATTTTTCTCCTACCAGCAACAACTGCTTATCAAGCAGGTATTGCACTTGGTTTCTGGGGAAAATATTACAGAATCGATGTTTGTGTGCAGTTGCTGATCTTAAAGGGAGCTGCTGTAAGTGGCGTCTTTGTCACTGTCTGTATCTGTATTTATAAGGCTGAAAGAGCATAAATTCTGGAAAGGTTTTAGACCTCGGTGTGCCAGGCAGCTGTGCCCCATGGTGGAGGACCTCCTGTCCCTAACTGGGCCTGTATCACAGTGATTTAAAGCCCCATGGCGTCTCCAGGACCTCAGCTCATAAATAGAAGGAAGAATGGATTAATGCTTACAAGGCAGGAGAAGTACCTGTGTATGCTTTTATCTTTCATCCAGTAATTTTGAGTTTGTATGCTTGTATGGTTTGTATGCTCTGCTTCTGCCACGAAGGCTCTGCGGAGCTGTTGTGCTGTCAAGGCATGACTATTAAATTGCCTTTTCCCTCCTGTCTCCCTTGTGTTTGGCTGATTAACTTGACATTTCATTTCAACTATTTGCTGTTCTTCACACCCTCCCAGTGTCGCTTGTCATTCACTCTCTCTTTGGACAAGCTTGGCTGGCCGGAGGAATGCATGCAGCAGAGCAGGTGTGTTTGCAGGCACAGGTAACCCTTTAGGTACCTCTGTGCTGCTGATCCAACCTTTGCTTGGTGTACAAGTTCCTCTATGGTTTTTCTCAGTGAAGTTGTGAACCTTCTTATGGGTTTTCCTTTTGACTTCATCCATGGAGGTTTGTGTCTCGGCTGCCCTGGGGTTGCAGCCCTTGTCCATACTCATGGACTGTTGGGTGCTCTTCCAAGCAGAGTGGGTGATGAGAAGTCCACTTTGGGTTTGAGTTGTGCATCACAAGGGATCTCAGGTTGGCTGGGGGAGAGCTGTGGAACTGCAAGCGGAGAGGATGATGTGTGAGGATCATAGAGGATGGGCCAGGACCGAGCCTTCTGCTCAACAACACATCAAAACACCTCGAGCGTAGCAACGACTCAAGTGTCTTTTGGAAGTAATGAAGAAAAATGGTGGTCGGATAGCAGCGTGCTTCCCACTGCGGTACGGGGCTGAGGAATGAGCCCGAGCAGCGCTGTAAATAACCCAGTGTGTCAAACGGCGCGAGGAAATGATGAAAAGCAAAAACCCGTGGCTGCGCTAAACTTTATGGTTGCCATGTTTCATCTTGATTTTAGTAAAGGTGTTTGTTCTGAGGTGAGTAATGGACGCTGCCGGAGCCTGGGAACGGCAGTAAACAATGGAGATGGAGTGCCCTGCCCTCCAAGCGTGGCTCTGCTTTCTTATTAGTGACAAATGAAGTTTTCCTGCTGCTGAAGATGGATGTTGCCCATGCATCCAGACCTACTTGGTGAAGCTGGCGAGAGCACTTCCCAGTTCATGTATCAAAAACCTGCTCATCTGTCCGTGCTGCGGTAATGAAACTTGTGATCCACCCCCACTTTAATCCCAGTTCGAGTACAATTTGTACAATGCTTGTAAAAGTCTCCTAAGCCACTCCTAGTTTCCAAGAGAGCGTGTTAAATCCTTTTGTGTGCGTTTGAAAACATAATCTCCAGCTGAAGCATGGCTGTTTGCATGGCAGCTCCACCACCAGAAGTGCTGCCATGGGGGTTGCAGACATGGAGCTGTGTATGGTTCTATGCAGCGTTGGCCAAAGAGCTTCTTTAAGTCTGCGTCTCCATGCCAGAAGATCTGCACATTTGTATGGGTTTAATGCATATTCTACACCTGCACTGCATATGGAAGCCTGTTACCTAGATCCAGCCACAACTTTTGGGCCCAAGCAATGAGGGGAAGTCTTTTGAGGAGCTGTAAATGAGGGGAGAAATGCAAGTAGGTTGAACAAAAGTCTGCTGCCTGTTTTGGAAGCTTGTCACAAAGGTTTGGTTGCAGTTTGGTGGGTGGGGAAATACATGTTGCTCACAGAAAGGACTTTTCCACCCCTGTCTCCTCCTGGTGTCTCAGGGAGTTCAGGAACCTGTAGGCTGCCATGGAAGAGCTCAACTTGAGGCCATCATCTCTCCTCATCCTGTCTCCATTACGTGGGAACAGAGGCTGACCCCAACCTCGCTACCACCTCCTTTGAGGGAGTTGTAGAGAGTGGTGGGGTCTCTCCTGATCCTCCTCTTCTCCAGACTGACCCAACCGGTTGGCCCTGTAGGTCTCACCATGAAGTAGGGGTGTATTGGAGGAGCCAAATATTGATGGTCACCTTCTCTATGGAACAGGCAGGTGCAGAAGGAGGGCAGGAGGTGCTCCAGGCACAAAGCAGGAGCTCCATGCAGCCCAGGAGGAGCCCATGGAGGAGCAGGCTGTCCCCCTGCAGCCCATGGACACCAATCTGAGCGGATCTCTACGTGTAGCCGTGGCGCAGCAGTGGACATGGCCTGGAGGAGGCTGCAGCCCATGGAGGGATCCTGCAGGAGCAGAGCCCAGGATGGGGCCATCCATGGGGACTGTGCTGGAGCAGTTCATGTAGGATGGGCCCCATGGAACGGAGCTGTGTTGGAGCAGTGCTTGAAGAGCTGTGGGCAGCCTATGTGGGATCTGTCTGGGGAGGGATCCCTCATGGAGCAGGGTCAGAGGGTGACCATGAAGGAGTCGCAGAGATGGAACGTTATGGGCTGACCACTGCCATTCCCTAACTCAGGGAGAGGGTGGATGGGGGAAGGTGCCTGTAGGTGACTTTTAGTTCTCACTGCTCTAATCTGGACTAACAGGCAATAAATTACCCTAATCTCCCTATGTTGGCTCTGTTGTTTTGCCTATAACAATAGCTGGTCAGATATCTCCTTGTTCTTATCTCAACCTTTGCACCCTTTTCCATCCTATTTTCTCCCCCTCTTCCTTAGAGGAGGGGCAGGGAGGGAGTACTGTGGTAGAGCTGAGCTGCCCATCGGGGTGAAACCACCACACCCCAATCCTATCCATGCCAACCCAGCTTCAGCACCTCCTCACTGTGACGTTTCCTTCTCCTCGTTCCCCACATGTGTGGATGGTGCCACAAAGCACTGGAAGTGGGCTGAAGAGCATCAGCGTGGGCTTGTGGTCATTACAGTGTCCCTCCAGCTCTGCAGGGTGCCTGCCGAGGAGCCTGCTTGTGTCCCTTGCTCCACAGACCCAAGTCATTTCTGCTGGCACCATGGATGACCCAACCTGGTGAAGGAGCAAAGCGCTCCCTACTGCCGTGTAGTAAAGACTGAAAGAGCTCTCATTGAGCTGAGTGCCTCTGCTGTTGGAATGGGATTTTGTAACTCTGATTGTACAGCATAGATAGATGCAATTTGAGCTGTAGACTGCAGTTCTGAGTTGTCACCACTCCCACAGTTTTAACCTATCAGCCAGGTCACCTCATGCAATCTGCAGGATGTCAAATGGAACAGGGCCTGTTGTCTTGTCCACAGTAGGATGTGATGGTGAGAGCTGCTTAGAGCTGTAAATGCATGCTCTTGGGCCTTAATACATCTCCCTTTTGTTTTGCAGGGCAAGGTGGCACAGACTGCCTGCATGTCAGCATGCAAACACCTGTCCACCTCACTGATGCAGCTGCTGCTGGAAGCCGAAGTGCGGCAGCTGACGCTGGGCGCCTTGCAGCAGTTCAACCTGGACGTGGAGGAATGTGAACGTAAGATGCATTACCATCCTGTTTTCCATGTTTTTCTTTGCCCATTTGTATGCCAGGACCCGAGCCAGGGCTGTGCTGTGAGTGGTGCCAAGTGGTTGGGACTGGCAGAGCTCGCTGGTGCTGTCTGGGAGGACATCTGGCAGTATCTTCAGCACAGAAGCAGCTCAGCAAATTCGAAGAGATCAAAGCTTTGCTGTTGCTTTTCTTCACAAGTGCTTTACTGATGCTTTCCAGATTGTCCCCGCTTTTTGAAACGGGATGTTTTAAAACTGTGAGGAATTAGAGTGGGTGAAACATCAGGAAGGGCTCACAAAAATCAGTTCACTTATAACTGTTTCAGAAAACAGTGACTGTTCTTAAGAAGTTCTGGTCATCTCCTGACTTCAGCCAGTTCTCTATCTGCTGCAGGGAATTCTTTCTCAGAGCATCCCCTTTTTGCAGAGTCACTGCTATGGAAAAGAGAGGCATTGTAAGCAACTGTTACATCTATTTAGAGGTGTCCATGTGAGCATGGTAAGGCCACCAATGTGGCTTGCAGTCAACCCTGCTCATTTTAGTTCATCTAGCTAACATCTGAATAAGCTCCGAAATCCTAAGATTTCTCTCAAGTTGCTTATTATCCTGCTGTCTGTAGGTGTTAACAAAATATAGAACAGAACTGACAGAACACCTTGCCTCTTCCTATTTTTATAACTTAATCCATGGCATGGCCAGCACAGCACAGGAACCTCCTTCCCTTGTGAGTCTGTTTTTAGTTGCTAATTGAAGCTCAGAAAGGGGAAAGAGGATGAGTCCATACCCACAGACAACTTTATTTGTTGGTGGCAGCAGAGCTGCCATGCAGTTCTTCAGCCCCAGCATCCAACCAGCCTCGTGCAATGTCACCCAGCACCTTTGCATCTGGGAGGCTGGGCGTTGTGCAGTCCAGTGGTGGCACTTGAGCTTACAAGGGTGTTGAGGGAAGGCAAAAGCACAAACAGGGTTTGAAAAGTTGCGTGTTTGGACAGGTTGGTATCATAGAATCATAGAATGGCTTGGGTTGGAAGGGACCTCAAGGATCATCAGCTCCAACCCCCCTGCTGCAGGCAGGACCACCAACCTCCATATCTAGTACTAGACCAGGCTGCCCAGGGCCCCATCCAACCCGGCTTTGAACACCTCCAGGGATGGGGCATCCACAGTCTCTCTGGGCAGCTGTTCCAGCACCTCACCACTCTCATAGCAAAGAACTTCCTCCTGATATCCAACCTAAATTTTCCCTCCTTCAACTTGAAGCCATTTCCCCTTGTCCTGCCATTATCTACCCTTGTAAAGTGTTGACTCCCCTCCTATTTGTAGGCTCCCTTTAGGTCCTGGAAGGCTGCAATGAGGTCACCCCACAGCCTTCTCTTCTCCAGGCTGAACAAGTAACCATGAACCAGAGAGGTTAGAGGTGGCCATGGTGTCCTGGGACAGCCAGAGTTGGGCATGTTCATCTCTTGGGGCCGCTGCCTTGCACTGAAGCACGTGTTGGTGCTGGATGGCCATCTCACCAGGAGTGGTCAGTCTGGTGCTGCAGCAGGGCAGTGCCCTTTCTTGGAGAACATCGGCCAAACCTATCTCAGAGGCATGGCTGTCTGCCAGGTTTTAGCTGCTTGGTATTTAAAGTCTGGAGAGAAAGGTCTGGGGAGACCTGAAAGGAGGGTCCGTTGTGATATGACAAGGGGAAATGGTTTCAGACTAGAAGAGGAGAGATTTAGAGTGGATATAAGGAAGGAGTTATTTACAACAAGGTGAGGCAATGGCACAAGTTGCCCTGAGAGGTGGTGCCCCATCCCTGGAGACATCCAGGTCAGGCTGGAGGGGCTCTGAGCACTGATGGAGCTGTGGGTGTCCCCATTGATTGCAGGGAGTGGGAGCAGATGGCCTTTAAGGGTCCCTTCCAACTCAAACCATTCTTGTTTCATTCCTATACCATATCTTGTAAAGATATCACAAGGCCAGTGGCTGTGGAAAACACTCAGCGTGATAGGGCTCAATAGATGAAGATTGTGGGGGGAAGTGTATTCCAAATACTCACCTTTTTGGCTTTCTTGGTTGATAAGGAGGTTGGAGTGTTTGCACTTCAGATCATCACAAACCTCTTCATTGAAGAGTCTTCTGAAATGCTCTTTGCCCCGATGTGATTCTTGTCAAGCCCCACAGCAAGATAGTCCCTGTCCTCACTGGGGATGGTTTTGGAACCTAAATAGTTGGGAGCTGCCATTCCTATCTTTGGTAACTTCATTCATTCAGTGAAATGCTTTGTGGTCGTTCTCATTTGGCACTTAATGCTGTCAGAATATACAGAGTGTATTCTCCTCCCTTTGAAGAAGTGTTGCTGATCATTTTTCACATCATAGAATTGTATCATAGAATAGATTGGGTTGAAAAGGAGCACAATACTCATCTAGTTTCAACCCCCCTGCTATGTGCAGGGTCACCAACCACCAGACTTCAACTTCAGTTTGGATGCACCCATCAACTGTAACTACCGAGAGATTAAACTGTGTTGAAAGGTCACCTGTAAGACTTGTGTGGGTTTGGTAGAGGATATTCTTTAGTGGCTGGTCATCTCTTCTGCTAATTCACAGCACTGTATGCAGAACCTGGGAGAAGGATCAGCGTTTAATGAATCATATCCGTAGTTTGCAGCTATATCATATGTCACAATGCAAGCAACACCTTATTTTTCTTTCAGAAGTGCCTTCAGCCCTGAATTCTGGCTGTCTAATTTGTGTCCCATCAGCTACACCGGTAGCAGCTGTGTTCTCAATCTGCGTCCGCACAGGGACAGTCTGTGGTGCTGAGAATAATAGGAAGCATTTGTCATTAGTAATCGTTTCCTTCTTGTTCTTTTGGCTGCAAACAAACTCATGACCCTGCAGTTTTCCACCCCATCGGTAACTTGGGTCACTAAGCAGCATCTCCTCCCTGGTAGCCCCCAGTGCTGAGTAAAACAGATGACAAAGTGTAATCTAGTGAGGAGAGTGATGAGAGAAATCAATGGAAACATAGTGAATTAAGCGTGGTTTGAAGGGGATGCAGCTAACTTACTCTATATTGGAGTAGATATAATACACATTACAAGAAAATATGGTTGAATACACAACATGTAGTAGTTGTAGAGGTGAAAAGGATAATGGTTTAAGCTTGACATGGGTAAATTAATCCCCCAGACTCATAGGTTTGTGATATAGTTTCTAATTTAGAACTGATCTCTTTTCAGTGTAATGGAAGGGAATGGCTGTACAAACAAGCCTCGGGCTGAAGCAGGGAGGAGCAAACCAAGATGTGAAGTTTTGCTATTGCTTGTAACTCTTTGTTATTGCTTGGCTTTCTATAGCTCTTCTTAGGCAGGCGAGAGAGATTCTCTCACCTCTTATTTAAACCTAGAGTGAAGTAAGATGTAGAGGTTAAATGAGTTGTCCAGAAAGACACAGTAGGACACGTCTAATTATGTCTCAATTTAGGAGTGAGTTCTGGCACCAGCCCAGGGAGCCAACATGAAAAGGGAGAAGAAAACAACTCTGGAGGGAATGAAAAAAAAAAAAGCAAAGCAACACAAATACTTCTGCAAACCTGGAAATAGAAGAGGGGGTTCTTTTTTCAGAACAGACGTTTGCCCTTTAAAATGGGTTTGCTGTCTTCCAGCACAGGTCCACAACCCAAGATTTCTTGGTGCTGTTTGCGATTGCTCCGTTCCCTTTTGCCTGGTTCCATGCTGTGCTCTTTTTGGGACCTCCTGGTGCTGGTGTTGGTCTTCTCCATCTCCTTCACCTCTGAGGTAGTGGGAATCTGACGTAACAACCCCAGTTTGGAGGCTGAGATAGAAGAAGAGAAAGGGAATGCGGCTGCTCTCGCTCATATGAAAGTGTTTCACATCTCTAACTGATTCCAGCGGCGATTGAGGCAGATTGTTTTTACAATATTTAGGTCATAAAATAAGCAGTTCCACGATCTCCAAAGCCTTTTAACTGCTTCTTTACAAGAAATTAAAAGCGCCGTAAAATTATATTTAAAATTTCATTCAACTCCGCGTTCCCGTTCAGCCCACTCATGGGTGCAGTCAATAAGAAACGCAGACGTGGCAGCCAGCTTGAGGAGCACTGAACCCAACATGAGAGCACGCCAGCGTGTGCCTATATGGGTCCCCGAGCAGCTGTTTACCACCTCATTCTTGGCTGCCTTATCTGGCCCCAAGAACTTTCTCACACGGAAATCCCATCGTCCGCTCAGCGCTGTGGGCAGCCCTTCCCCTACAAACCCATAACACAGCTGCCTGCTCCTCTGGTAGCCCTCAGTGCATCGTGCATTGGTTTGCTGGGGGTGAGCGCTGCATTTCTGAGGAGAAATGCCCTCCTTTGAGGATTCTGCACTTGCATTGGCAAGGGAAGCAATGCTTAGTGGGTCAGTGCTGTAAGCATGTGTGGGTGGGAAGCGCACGGCTCCCCATCACTGAGCTTCTCTTCCAATGTCCACTGGAAGGGTTTTCCTTCTCCCTTGTAAGCTTGTTGCTGATTCCATGGTATCCTCCAAATCTCTTCTGTCCTCTTGTTTCCAACGCTGTCTGCTCCAATGTTTCGGATATCCTCCATCTCCAACACCTTCCCATCTTCCCCTTTGTTACCAGCATGTTCACTGATATTTTCCCATCTTTGCAGTCCTTTGCAACATTAGGAAGAGAAAATGCTCCTGTCCACCCCTTTTTAAATTAGATTTTAAAAGTATGACTTGGGTCCTTAAAAATCCTCACCATTCGCTTTCGTTCCTTTTCCTAGCAAATGAAAAGTAGTGGGCCTCTCAGTGGAGTTATGTTTATGCTGTACTTTAAAGAATTGCTTAAAATATATGGAAAGAAACTAACAAA
This sequence comes from Gallus gallus, assembly GCF_016699485.2. Lineage (NCBI taxonomy): Eukaryota > Metazoa > Chordata > Aves > Galliformes > Phasianidae > Gallus > Gallus gallus. The sequence continues at coordinate 89,646,941 of NC_052535.1, forward strand.
GATTTCAGAAACCTATTTACACAGTGCAGCTGGGTTTTACCTCCTTGTGGTCTGAGCTAAATCAGATGTTATCAGTTTCGTTTCACTGTATGAGAGAGGAGGTTTTAACTACCTGGTCTCCTACCTTCTTCTCAGCATTTAGCAAGAATAGCTCTTTGGTTTCAAGAGCAATCCATGATAATTGCTTGAGTTCAGGCAATTCTTGGAACTCACCAGGACCACCATCCCCCAGCTCTTCCCCTGCTTTCTTTCCCCACCCAGCCTGGCACACACACCACTGATGCTTGATTCCACTTCTCCTAGTACTCATATTTCAGTGGAGTAGAGAATTTCCCATCTGATAAGAGACATCCATTGGAAGTCTTGGGTTCTTGGTTTGGGAACCTTTATAGATTCTGTATACCTGTCCTACAGGTTAGCAGACCCAATGTTCCTTGCACAGTGAACAAGCCCCTGGACTACATCTCTATGCACTGGTTGGAGCTCCAGGCTTTTCACTGCTCTTTCAGAGAGCACATGACTGTGGTAAAGTCTTGTGATGTTGCCTGACGCTGTTGGGGGAATTTTGGATGACTCTTCCCTCTCCCTTGCAGCCCTCTGAGATTCCAGAGGTGGCACTGAGCTTTGATCATTTGCCTGAGCATCTGGACAGCACTCTCAGATATGTGGTCTGATTTTTGGATGGTCTTATGTGGAGCCAGAAGTCGGACCAGATGATCCTCATGGGTCCCTTCCAACTAGGGATATCTTATGATGCTACAACCCTGTGCTGTGGGGGAAGGTATAAAGCTCACATAAGCTCAACAGAAGTTGGGAAGAGAATAATATGACCTCTGCCAACGGGACGTTCCCTCCTTCTCCTTGCCTGAACTCCAACCTATCCCTGCTCTCCTTTTTTGCCTTGTGAGCATCTCCAGTCCATGCACGCATTTGTTCTTCAGCTTGAGAATCCTCGGGTGTCATTTTGTGCCTCTGGGTGAGGAGCAAGGAGTCCTGTTGATTGACTTTTCTAAGATGGTCTTCAAAGAGTTTATCTATGGACGATGGTTTTAAGACCTAGATTGTTCACTGGGGAATGTGGACATGATTATTTCCCCTAAAACAAAAGCTTGTTCAAAAGAGGTGCAACCACAAGTGGATATTCATGGTTCCTCTCAACAGGAGTTGCTGTAACCTCGATCCTGCAAGTCTGCCATCATAAACTCTGGCACTGTAATGTAATTTAGGGAAAATCTCACCCTCAAGATGATCTTTTTGAAGAATAAAGTAGCCAGCTGTGTTTACTTTAACCACACAATATGTGTAAGCCTCTGTCCCTATGCATACAGTATACAAAAAGAGATTCCTCCAATTCTGTATAATTAATTTCCAGTGGATGTCTCTTTTCTTGTGTGTGTTTGAACTCTTTATTCTTTGTTCATTGTAAAGGGCTTAACGGTTCCTGTTCCTTGATTCTTTCATTGGTGAAATGTTTTGGAAGAGAGGTTAGAGTCCCTCTGTGACCTGCCCTGGGTGGCCCAAGCCTGTAGACCTTGCAAAGACATTACTTTTTTGGCCTGAACACAAGTCTCTCAAACCTTTAGCCTGGCTAAATGCTTTGTACAAACAGGCGCATACTGATCTGCTCTATTCTCTTGTGATTTTCTGCTCAAGGGGCTGTACTGTAGGTGGCTTGCTATGTTTGCCACTTGCCTTGGTAGTGGAGAGAGTACAATAAATGAATCCGACAGTACCGAGGCCAGCACTGTGCTTGGTCGTTCCGAGAAAATTATCCTGAAATCTGGTTGAAGAGATTAAAACCAAGAAGAACTGGCTGTGTCTCTCCTCTAAAGCTCTGTTCTCTTCTTTGTTTCTTTTTTTTTTTTTTTTTCTTTAAGACATTGTTTATTTCTCCATCCAAAATAAGTTTGTGGCATTGGTATGTAAAGTGTGACCTATGATTACAGGAGGTACCGCTATTTTTGTAGCAGCCATGGGGTGAAGCGTTGCATTCATTCCTCTTCTGGCTCCTTACAGTCCATTGCTGGAGCAGCTTTCTTCTAGCATATAAGCCGTGGTCTTGATCTAATTTCTTCTGTAGCACAAGCAGTGTGATCTCATGTGTCATTTCACTCCGTGGATGTCAAATGCATTGTTAATGCCACAGAGTCTCCAATCCGTTCTTTTTATGAGAATTGCTGTTGAAGCAAATGTTGGTTAATAAAGAGCACATTCCGTGTGCTACTGTTGTTATAATGTGTATTGTTAAAGGGTGATATTGCTCCATAATTCCCAGTGTTAACTCCCATCGGGTTGGTTAGTAGGAGACTGCTGAAGGTGAGCTGCTGGCTGTGGCATGGGATAAAATCCATCTCATGTTGCTCATGAGTGGATGACAATAGTGGCAAGTTCACAAGTCGTTGAAGACATTTGAGATCAATTCACAGGCATTTTCTCATGAGTATTTGAAATTCATGCTTGCAGGAAGGTCTTAAACTCCATGTGTACTTCAAAATAGATTCCTAGCAGCTGCAAAACCCTTCAGATGGGACAGTGGGGTGTACAGCAAATGTGTAAAGATGATTTATCCCTTGCAGAGCAGAGTCAGAAAGCTTGTCTCAGTGTTGCCTTGTGTGTGCATGCTGGTTCAGGCAAGCTACACTCAAGCTTCATAGCAAACATATGTATGCAGTTAGAACTAATTAAAATAGTTTTAGAGGGTTAAGCAAGAATTCACTTTAGACTATTCTCTGCCCAGTCCTGTCCCGTGCAGAAGTGACAGAAGGCCATGGGCACAGCTGTGGGTGGGTTCTTTTGCCTTTGAGTCATGCTTTTACTTTTTGCATCTCAGTGAACGCTGCAAAGATGAGCCATCATTTCAGTCGTAGAGCCCTTCTGATGGCTGAATGTATTAAAAAGCAAAGCTGTCAATGTCTGGAGGTGGCTGCAGTGCCCTGGAGGTGCTGCTATCTGTACTGAAGGATGTTCTCCATGCTGAGATTTTAATGGAAGGTGATGCCAGAAAGCCAACAAGTAACCCTTTTCTGGTTTCCAGAAATAAGGCAGTTAAGGAGCAGGTCTGAATCCCTGCTAATTCATTAATCCATTCTCATTAAAACCGTATGACTAAGCTGCTACAGGAGATCTGTGGAGATTTGTTTTCCTTCTCTTGAGGCATTTGCTTGAAAGTGAGATGACTTTTGGGAGGAGAAGTATTGAAGGAGAAGACTTCCTGGCACAAAATGACTGCACAGGGTTTAGGGAAAGGCTTTGTCCACTGGTACCTTTGTGCAGTCATGGAGACAGAAGGGAAAATCCTCCTTTCTCATTGCCGAGCCTTCCCCGTTCCTTCATTTTATGGAACTGCAGGAGGGTTTGTAGATTCCTGAATGGAGAAAACAAGAATAGTTGAGCAATAGTAGACACAGACATTATATAACATAAAAATACTTTATGTTGTTATTATCTGTTTTTCCCTCCCTTCTTTTCTGCCATCACGCTCTGTTTCATTTCCTTAAAGCTCTCCATTCCACTATGTCGAGTCTTCCGTGTCTCCAGGAGCAGCAAAACTCAGCCCATAGTGGAAACTCCCTCTTGAGTCTTTCATGGCATCAAGTTGTGGCCTCACAAGTTAGGTCCCCTTGGTGATGAAAAGTTGCATGGAGAGCAGAGATAAAGCCATTATTTCTGTAGTTAAAGAGGGCGAAAACTAAGGGAAGTTGGGCAAAATCAACCTTGGACACATCTTCAAAAGACACACTTGAATGTATGCAGTCATTGGCTTCATGAGCGCTACCAAGGAAAAGCTGTTAAATGGCATGGAAGAACTAAGGTCCTCTAACATGAATTTGTTAAAGTCCCCCTTGGTGGCTTTAGACTTGGTTTAAATAATGAATTGGAAGACAAATAAATGACTTAAGTATGAAATTTTGGCCAGATTACATTGGAAGGAGGTAAATGTGGCCTTGGAAATATTCTCTTCGCTTTCGAAGCCAACGTTTTTCAGTTGTCAGATGTCTTCATCCAAAATAAAGAAATATGCCACATAATGGCCGCGATTCTTCCCATTTGGGGTGGCTGTATGCTGGCAGTAGTGCGCCATACCAGATAATGCAAATAATCCGCTGCCGAATAATTAATGATGTGGCCAGGCATATTTTTTTGATGAATGCTTATGGAGCCTGGTGACAGGCGTGAAATTAGAAAATTCCTTCAGTGCCCTAAAATATAAATAGCTTTCGGAACTGAAAAGAGTTTCAGAGCTGAAGATTTTATTGTGTCGAGAGGAAAAACTTTTCCACCCCCATCCCCCCCTTTCTTCTCCGCGAGTTGTTTGTCCATTCACAAAACAAATACTCTGAAGCCCAGTACGGCTCATGGGAATAAATTTCAGGTCGAATTAGTACAGTTTCCTTGCTGTCAGGACGGTGGAATTAATGGTGTTTTGATGACACGAATTTTGAAGGGCGAACAAAGAGGCTGAAGGGAGGGAGACATGACTCCTTAGAAGCGCGGTCCTCCTCTCCCCCAGCCTCTCTTGTCTTCCCTGTCATCCGTCTGCCAATCTCCCTGTCCATGGTTAGTTAAAGGCGCTTTTTATCCTCTTTTCTTTCCCACAGAGTTTGCCAGATCCGGCCCAGTGCCTGGGTTCCAAGGGGACACGCTGCAGTTGGCCTTCATCGACTTGAGACAAGTAAGTCTTTGTGTTTTTGTTTTTTGTTTTTCTTTTAAGATGTGTGACTGAAGACCATCAGGTCTTAAGGAAAGGGAGAGGAGGGGAAACGGCGTTGGTGATTTACGCCAGAGACCTATATTCCCCCCCGGGCGCTCCCCCGCCTCCCCGCGCCCCAAACCACCTCCTCACTCCATGCTCCTGGAGATGGCGGAGGTGAAGGGGACTGGTGGGATGGGGAGAGGGAGAGCGAACCCTGACCCTGTCCGGCGGGGCCATTGTGCTCCTGTTGGCTTCTGTGGCCGTGGCAGAATGATACCGGCATGGCTGGCGTGGAGCAGGTGCTGCAAACAGAGAGGGCACTGATGCAGAGATTGCCTGCTCTGAGCATTTTTGTTTGCAGATAATGTCTGGAGAAGCGTTTGGCGAGCAATTTGCATTCCGTTTGGTGTGGGAAGAGTGTGCGTGGTGTGTCTGCCCTTGGTCCTGCTCCCCCTCCCTGGTCCTCTGTTGCAAGTGGCACATGAGTGTCACTTGGCCACGAGCGATCAAGTGGCTACTGGAGGAGATGGTTGCGATCCACCATTGGTGCCCACTTCTACAGAGGCCCAAAGAGCCAACTTGACCATAGCAGGTACCGAGACATTTGTAGGGCTTGGCAAGCCAGTTTGGGGAAAGGAGCCATCGCAGTGAGTTATTTGTTGGGGCTGGAAATGGGCATTATGGATCCACTAGGCCGGGGGGGAAAAAGTGAGGTGGTCCTGTCATCTCTTGGCACTGAAGATGGATGGGTTGGATAGAAAGTCTGAATGAAGTAAGACTCAATGACTGATGCTTCTCTCCTATTAAAACAATCTTTTTTTGTCTGTTAAGCCCCCCTGGCTTTGTTCTTCCTGCCATCATGATGCAGTGCCTCTTGTTTTCAGAGTTGACGTAGTTTGCATTCTGAAAACTTTCGGGTGCCGAGGGTATTTCTTAAATCTGCATAATCTCTTGTATCGATGATCTCCTCACCACTGTGACTCTGAGCCACGCTGGAGCCGCTTTTAACCCGTAAGGGTTTGAGAGCTTCTCTGAATCCAATTGAGGTGCAGAGCCATCCATCACCCAATGACACTTTTGCAAGGCAGCGATAACTTTAATAGCGTCGGGGTACTGTGTGGGTGCCCTTCGTACTCGAGCCTGTGAGTAAGTACCAAATTTGTTTGCAGAACGTTCGAAATAGCTCTGCAGAAAAGGTGCGTGTTATCACGGCCGCGTGTTGACACTTTTATCTTCATTAGCTTCTTGGCACTTTATTGACTGCAATACGCAATGCGCTTGCAACCTCCCGGATATAAGGAAATGTGGAGGCTTTGGTTCTTTTCCAAGCACAAAGACATGAATGTGGGGATTCTGAAGAGGAAAGCTGTGGCTTTCTGAAGAATGAGACGCCGTAAAAGTTCTCTGTGAGGTTGAGCTGCTCTGAGCCAGTGCATTAGCAGCAGGCTGGGATATGCTAAATGTTTGTACGGCTCATAAGTGCAGAACGCAGCCAAATGAATTCAGCTCAAGCAAGGGAGAGGCTGCACAGTAGCCCTCTACCATTCTTCTTCCTCTGTCAAATGTTCTCCTTTGTAAAGAACGTTTTCTTCTTTGTTTAGGAAGGCAGTCCCACCTTTTTCTCACATTTGAAAATTATAGCTTTTCTGAATGTTGCAAGGAGCAAGGGAGGAGCTCCGGCCTGCTGAGTGCCAGGTGAGAACAGGCTGTCCTAGATGTTCTACTGGATAACAGCAGTGCTCGTTGGTGCCAAGGTCTGTAGCATTAATGGACAACCTCATTGCTCCAAGTAGAGCAGAGTCCACTTACCGCTGCTTTACTGAGTTTAACCACCACAGGAGGGTATGAGATGGTTCCCAGCTGCCTTCACCATACTTCTGCCCTGACCCCATGGCACATAACGTGTCACCAAGCTTTGGGTATCTGCGTGAAGCTCCATCCACTGCTCCAGGACTGTCAGAGGTCCCACACTTCCACCACCATGGAACATCTAATTGGGTCACGTCTCCAGCTGGGAGATGGGAGCTGGCGGGTGAGCAGGTGGATGGAGGTGCAGCAAAGAGAGGTTTTTACGTTTTTATTTGCTTTGCTTTTAATTTGTTCTCTTTAGGCATGGCATTCTTTCTCTTTGGTGCCACTGAGTGTTAGCACAGTGTTGACATAGAAAAATGACAGCCTTGCCCATGGCAGGGGGTTGAAACCAGATGGTCTTTAAGGTCCCTTGCAACCCAAACCATTCTATGATTGTCATCCTACAAAGACGTTCCCACCTAAAACTGGTTGTGTTTCTGGCTGAAGGAACTCCTGCATAGCTGGTGAAGGGGTGTTTCCAGCCCGAAATCCATACAAGCTTTTGAAAAGGTTAAAAATAATTTCAGGTTTGTGTTCTAGGTAAATCTATACCCACCTTGGAGCAATCCTGTCAATTAGCATGGTTCTGCATGAGCAAGGTAGCTTTACTGTGTAGGTAACTAAAATATCTGGGAAGAACACACACACAGTAAGACAATTAAAGAGATTCCTCCCTTCTTTCCCACTATATCTCAGTATTACTAACCTTGAGCTACTAAAAAGTAATTCTAGATACAAGAAAAAATTCAAGTATCTTGAGATTGAGTTGCTTTAAAAGGAAAATTATTTACTAGCACAATAAAATGTAAAATGGGAGAAGAATGCAGTGATTGGATTTGATTCTCAAATACAGATCCCTGCAATGGAAAGCAAAGCTATTAAATCTTTCAGAAGTGACTTAGGCACTTGGATCCCAATACCACAGCATGCCCAAGTGCCACTGATGAGCTCCATGGTACTCCACATCAGCCCAAGCCTGCACATGCAATGAGTTCCCTGCTCTCACCGCAGCTTCTGGCCAGCTGGAAGTGTTTTAGCTTTTCATTTCCATGGGTTTATTATAAGCAAGTTGGTTGAAGAGGAAGGTTTTATATTTGTCTGTGAAGTCGCTGCAATCCCCAGCCATGCTGATCTCTCCTAGAAGCCAGATCGACACTTGTGGCCGCCCGCCAAGGAAAATCTGTCTCCAGCGCTCGAAGAATTTCACTCTGGGCTCTGGCGAGAGAACGTCTTAGCTGGATTAGAGCTCCTTTCTCGAGGCCTCTCCTTCTGTCCAGCGGGTTGTAAATCTGTGTGTTGAATATCCACTGGAACTGCAAACTTTCTGCATCAAGGGCGATTTGGAGCCCTTCTCCCAGAGACACACATGTGAGGGATGAGGACTGGGAGGTTCGGCTCTTCCGCTCCATCATTTTTGTTTCTCTTCTTTGGTTGCAGCAGGATGGTGCTTATGAATTTGAGCATCAGCTTTACAAACCCCAGCAGTGAGGTAAGACAGGCAAACATTGGTTTGGGTGTGTAACAGCTGTTCTGCTCACCGCTTGTCAAATAGCAAACATTTTATGTGCTCTTTTTACTGTGTTTGAAAGCCAGTTGTGGTTACTGTGGGTTTGCGTTGGATGTCGGCCAGCTGCGTAATGAGAGGTCTCCCTCCGATGCATTAATTTTTCCCTATTACCTCTGATAGAGATGCTTGATAGAAGAGTGTCCCCCTCAAGAACACAATTCCCTTCTGTCCCCGTTACGTGCCCCATTCATCTTCCCCTCATACAAATTTTCTATCTTTTCTGCATTGTTCACATATTTCTTGGAGGTTTTTTTTCTATTTAGGAGATGTAGTATAAAAGTTTAGGCAGGAGTGTTCAACCTTACAAAATGTGTGCTTTGTTTCTATCTAAATTTCTCCCACTGAACCATCTTGGCTGTATTTGGTTAGCGGGCTTCAAAGGTACAACGACCCTACAGGTTTTTGGGAAGATATGAGCCAAGATATTGGAGAAAAGCTGGAATGTGAGCTCATCCTTTAGACTTCAGAGATTCATAGCTCAGGTTTGAGGGAGACCAAGGGGAAGTCTGGACTTCTTGATTCAAAGTGTTTCTAAAGAATTGCCCACTCTGTTGCAAGGATGCAGTGGTGAAGGTTACATTGAGAGAGATGGTAATGCTGGTATTTGGGATATCCAGCTTAGCTTCAACCATCAGATGCTAAATGGAGTTCCCAAGACTCCATTTGATGTGGTTGTTGGCTGCTTCAAAGGGATGGGGACTTGTGGCCTCAGTATCCAGTTCCAAGGATGGTGGCTGAGGGGAAGCCCTTGTAAACTTGGTGTGAAGGGCCAAGACCTAATGGGTATGTATGCCTTGAGATGACCCAACAAGGCGGTGGCCACCTCTCCGCTCTAAGACAACTCAATGGCAGGAAGATGGAGCCAACCCCTCCAAGAGTTTCGAGGCAGCACCCAGCCCGGCGTGCAGGTTTGTTCCCACCAGGCAGGAAGCTGTGGGTTGTTGCTTTTTTTTTAAACTTGTTTTTATACTTTGCAATTAAAGGCTTCCCTGCCCTGTAAAGATAACTGAGGAGCAGTGCGAAAACAAGACGTTGGATGAACCCTGGAGCCAAGGTTCCCGTGCCTGCTGAGATAGGGACTGCCAGTCCTATGAGTGTGCAGCGGCGTGGAGGGGTTCGTTAGGTGTCAAACTGGTTTGGTTTATTTTTCTCCACTTGTTTTGCCAGGAGATGCAAGAGAAGTTGAAAATCGTATTATAGGGAGGATCAATTAAGTTAAATATCTCAGCGAGATGTCTGTGCTCCGCATGTACTTGCTTGTGTCTTTGAAGCACAGGTTTCTGTCATAGGAGGAGTTGCAGACAGAGGAGCTGAGCTTTAATCATTGGATGCAGTAAGGCAGAGATGAAAAGGTGACTCACTGGTTTCATCTCATCTACTTCCTTGACAATTGCTTTTTTCCACCTCCAAGTTGTTCTGCAGGCAGCCGTGCCCACCGCCTCGCCCGAGCGTCGACTGGTTCACCAACACGCACTGCATGGCTCTGGGCAGGTGTATCTCCATCACTGTACACTGGTTTTTGAGAAGCACTCTTCTACATTTTGATTTCTGGTCGTCTTCAGCATCCTTTGCAACTTTTACCAGCCCTTAAGTGGGAGAAAAGGTCTGTGCTGGCTGTTGAGGGCAGTCCCACGCGTGCCCTTCTGAGTGATGTCAAGCAAAACTTGGGATTCTATTAATCTTTCATTGCAAATGTCATCTTGTTCTTGTGCAGTGAGGAAACGGGCTGTGAAGACACATGTTCCAGTTGCAACCTTCATTCTTAATTACTTGGCAGTGATGGGTTTGAGCTGGTTTTATCGTTACCCTTAAATACAGGTTTTTGCTGTTAAGATTGTATCTTTGGGCTGTTAATTACTTTTGCTGCTCCTCTCCGAATTCCCTCCACTGATCAGTATCTTTTGGATAACGCATCAGCCATTATTAATCATTATGGCAGTGCCTACAGGCCAACTAAGATCTGCCTGTTTTGCTGGGTCTTGTGCAAACATGAAGAGCTGAAGAGTCTAAACAAATGGTGGAGCCCAGAAGGGGCAAGCTGGATGCATCTGACGTGAAGCCGAGCGCATTATTGCCAATGAAGTGGTATTTTGTTGAATAAAACCCATGAATGAGATAATTGCTTTTCTAGGCATCCAGAAGCTGTGGCTGCACTGATTTCTCAGAAGCGGAGATATCATCTCCTTCACCCCCTGTCACGCCTCTCCATTCACACAGACCCAAATTAGGCTGGTTTTTCTAAATGCCCAATTGCCTGGGGAGACCAATTTCAAAGCTGTAGTCTGGTGTTAATTCATGCTGGACCTCAGTGCTGCTCCAGCATCATGCTGAGTTTCCTCTCAAGAGCTATCTATGTGGGGTAATACACGCAGGGGATTTGGAGCTTCATGATCCTTGAGGTCCCTCCCAGCCCAAGCCATTCTGTGATTCTGCGATAGTTCGTGTTTCACCTGCAAGCAAGGTGTGACCAGGGCCTGAGCTTCAGCCCCTGAGTTCACCTCAGTACATGGGGCCTCCTCCTGTGTCACCACTTGTCCTCTAAATCAAATCCTGTTTCTACAAGTCAAGGGAACCCAATTGGTTGCCAACCCCAGTGGACAGCATCACTGGGATGCAAGATGCTGTCTCTTACCTGATAACCATCTGAACCTTGGTTAAAATCTCTCTTGGAACCATTGTGGCACATCTAAGAAGGAAAAGGAATGGTTTGTGAGATGTGTTGCTACCTCCTAAAGCTCAAACTTTAGGTTTTTGCAGCCCTGGTCATCCTCAGTGCATCAGAATGGTGCTCTGTGTTGGAGACCCATGGCAGACATCTCAAGGCCAGGCAGGATGGGGCTCTGGGCAACCTGACCTGGTGCATTATTTAGTGGTTGGCAACCAGCCTGTGGCATTGGTTGGGTTGGAACTAGATGATCTTTGAGGTCTCTTCCAACCCAAGCTGTTCTATGATTCTATAACTCTATGATTCTAGGAACAGAGGCATTTTTTTTCTGCACTCCGGTGCGTCTTTGTGTGAATGACCACAGAGATGTGCTCAGACACGGATTGTTGGGCAGGCATTGCCCAGGGAGCCATGCTGAAATCCCCCAGACAGTGGCTAACCCATTGCAAGAGGACCAGGAAGGGCATTCCAGGGGCTTGGCCAAACCACTGTTTTTCTGGCTTGTTAAGCTCAGGGTATGGTTTTCTTTAATGCCTGTAAACCAACAGTATTTGAAAAGGGCACATTAAGTAATTTATTTATTTTTGAATCAGTGTTAAATGCCTGACTCACAAAAGAAGGATGGTTCAAAGTTTGTGCTGAAAATCCAGGCTGCTGCTCGCTGTGCACTGCAGAAAGGGAATGGGGAAAGGGAAAGACACACAAAGGCATGATCTCAGGGTGGATTTAGAGCCTTAACTCTGATTTTTCTTGCTTTGGTGAGTTTCAGCTAGTCTTAGAGGTACTTTAAACATACCCTTTTGTAGTTCAATTACATTGAAATCACCCGGATCCCAGTCCATTCAGCTGCTCCAGCTCCATCAGAAGCCATCACTCTTGATCCAGAAAGGTTGTATTGGCGTGCTGAGGAGTTAAGGAGCCTGGGTGCTCCCCAGAGCCTTCAGACATAAAATCAAGAGTGCAAACACATTCTGTTAGCACTTCTTGTGTGCAGAGAACACTGCCTGCTTTTCTTTCAGTAGGGTATAGCAATGGAAATATATGGTAGCAAACAGTGCAGCCCCTCAGATGGGAGTCCACGAAGAACCTCAGCCAAAAGGGGCTTTGCAGCAGATTGGGAACTCGTTGCAGTTGGGTTTTATTCCTGTAAGACTCCACTGTAGGTCCTGCCTGCTCCTGGGTACCCCCAGCCCCCTCTGCCCATGGACCCTGCCCTTCAGCAGGTTGCTGTTGCTTCAGGCATGTGCTCCAGGCCATAAGCAGCAGGAGCTGTGGCAGGAGGACCTGCTCCCTGCTGTGCCCTCTCATTTGCAGGAGGCTGAGACATCCGAGCAGGGAAATGGATACCGATGCATTATAGGGCCTGCTTTCACCTTTAACCTGCTAGCTGAGGTAAGGGTGATGGGGAACAGAGAGGGCCAGAGGTGGCTGCCCTTAACCCCGAGATCCCCAGCAGTGAAACCGAACCCACTTGGACGATCCCAAGTGTAGCTCTCAGGCTGGGAAGGAAGAGCTTCGCTGCCTGATTGGAAATGCCATCCATAAAGAAGCCTTTATGAGCTGCCTTTCCTGACATCCTAGCTTCACCTTGTGTGGTGGGGGACTTTGGGTTTTGTCTTTCATTTATGAGCAGTCCCATTGCTGTTGTGAAAGCGAAGAGCGTGTCGCTTGGCCCGGGCCTGCCTGGGTAGTTAAGCACTCCGAAGCCATAGGGATACAATATCCCACTGCATCCCTGTAACTCTTCTCCCCAGGGTGTCCCAGGTGCAGCTGGGTCACTGGGTGGTGGTTTCAGAGCCACGAAATGGGAGCCTGTTTGGGGGAGGGGGACAGGTGGGATATTAAGAAAGGGTTCTTCTCATTGGAACAGGCTGCCCAGTGAGGTGGTGGAGTCACCATCCCTGGAGGTGTCCAAGAACCATGGAGATGTGGCACTGAGGGACATGGTCAATAGGCATGGTGGGATGGGTTGGGACTGGACTTGGGGATCTTAGAGCTCTTTTCCAGCCTTAATGATTCTATGATTCTACGCAAGGATGGGATGACCCAAAGTGAAGGCAGTTTGGCCAAGAAGAATCCAGAGCCAAGCAATGTGAACTGTCCAGTGGACTTTCTGCTCCCGTCTCTCACGTCTTCCCAACATGACCATATATCAGGTTGGACATTAGGAAAAAGATCCTTCTCCAAAAGAGTGGTCAGGCACTGGAATGGGCTGCCCAACTGTGGTGAGGGAGTCACCATCCTTGGAGGTGTCCAGGAACTGTGGAGATGTGACACTGAGGGACACGGTCAGTGGGCACGGTGGGGTGGATTGGTGTTGGACTTGAGGATCCCAGAGATCTTATCCAGCCTGAACGATTCTGTGATTCTGTGATATTGTGTGACTCAAGCAATCAGCTCTCATGCAGATCAAAAAGCCACCAATGGTGTGATGAACATTTAGGGGAGGTTTACAGGGCAAGACCTCTGGTGCTTTTGTCCATCATGGCAGTTGTAGAGAAGCCTTCAGTACCCCTTACTGTCCAGGAATGAGGTATTAATTGCCTTAAACAAGCTATCTCAGAGCAGGCTGCTGTCAGACTCTCCCATTGATTTTCCCATTTGATTTAAGGAGTGCATGTGTTTGCTAGCACATATCTCATGCTGCACACATGGATTAGGAGGCTAATAAGTGAGATACAGTCTGTGGGGAAAGGCAGGTGGCTGATGTGTAAGGGCCCAGTGGCTGAGAGAACTTGTCCTGTGTATCAGCCTTTGGCAGTTGTCATTTTTATTGATGAATTGACAGCAAGGTGGCACTATATAGCAAGGAACATTGCAGTGTGATTTATTTCTCTATTAATAAATTCCCCCCCCCATCCCATGATAAAAATAATAGTTTACATTCCTATCGTATCTATTGATTCCAGGTCACATCTGTTTTTAAATATAACACAAGAGTTGTGGCTGTTAGATGGGTTATTTAGCAGATTAACTCATATTAGGAGAGTTGATTTGGTGGTAGTGGGAAGTTTTGTGCTCTTGCTCTGAATTGGTACCTCAATGCTTAAGTGCAGTTTACCTTTAGAATAGGTAGGGAGTGATGCAGGCATCCAACTGTGGATGCCTAACGTTGTCTTAGAAGCCAAAAGGTGTCCCAGACATCCACAAGATGCAAGTAGACAGGACATGGGCACACAAGAGGCTTGTGCCTTGCTGGGGTGGAAGGTGATGGATGCCCTCAGGTGCCTGAAATGACATCAGATGCCTCTGTTTAGGAAGTGAGCTGCCCTATAGTGTGACTGGAGGTCGGTTTGTTGCATCTATGTCAACATCAGTTGTAGTGTTGAGATCAAGGTTGGAAGTGATGACTCTGATACTTGGGGAGGAAATGGAAGGGGAAATGGGTTTTGTTCTAGCCCATGGCTGGTTGTGTTCCAGCATTAAAAAGACACATGAGCAAAGCAGAAATACCCAAATCTGACTTCTTAGCTTTGCATTCCTGCCTATGAGTAAAATGAGAACTTGGTCTTGGAAACAACAAACTTCACTGAAGCATCAGAGACTTAACAAGCATCAGAACACCAGTGTGCAATTTTGATGAAATGTTAGAATAAGTACTTCTATTATTTCGTGGGTTTACTACCTATATGAAACGTGTGACTTCCTAGGCAGTGTGTAAGACCAGCTGAGTGCTAACAGAGCTCTGTGTGCTGCATTGCATAGGGAGGAAGAGAGCAATTAGGCTAATGGTCTTTAATTGATAAAGATTGAGTTTCTTCTGGAGTAGGAGGACCTCCTGAACTTTCAGGACTGCCTGGGTGATACAGAGGAGAGAAAACAAGGATGAGAGAAGAGCAATACATCATAGAATCACAGAGTGGTTTGAGTTGGAAGAGACCTTTAGAGTCCATCTGGTCTTGTGCAACGATCAGGGACACCACAGCTCCATCAGGTGCTCAGAGCCCCATCCAGCCTGACCTTGGGTGTTTTTGTGGGGCACCCACCACATCTCTGGGCAACCTGTGTGTTTCAGTGGAATTGGCTCACCAAGGGATTTCTGATAAAGTGAAGCCAAGTGGCTGAGCTCCACTTGGCAGGTTTGACCTTCTACAGAGACCCTTATGTAGGATGTGCCTTGCAGGGTGAATGCAACCCAAAGGGCTGTTGAGGTTCCAACTGGGATGAACTTTCCTTTGTTGTGGCTGTAGCTTCTGGCGGGACAAAGCAGAAAACAGGGGGTCTCACCTGGCTCTGCTGGGGTCAAGCAACAGGGGAGCCCTGAAGTCTTCTCCCCTCCCTCCCTTTGCATTACTGATGGCTTTTGAGACCACATATCTTCAAACCACGCCAAGCGCAACCCTCACTCGGGTCGTGTGCTCATGCATATTCATCTCTCTAGCAGGCTTCTCCTCCTCCATTCATTGAAATTCTCCCTCTCCATCGGGCCCCGCTGAAGGGAGTTCCCTTGGGGGTGGATTTGTGTGTAACAGCAAGCTGGCGTCAAGTCTCGTGGATCGATACTGTGCATGCTTTCAGTGTTTAAATTACCACCATGGTCTGTTGGTCTTGGCTTAGGAGAAAGAATCCCAGTGATGAAATGACACTCGATCTGGAGTTTGCCAGATAGTGTAAACAAGCACATTAGTTGGACCGGATAGGCATGATAATTGCAGAGCAAGGCTGTTCCTTGAATGGATCTATTAAAGTCAGCTTCAGGGAGCTGCATCATCCTGTTACACTGCTGCAATGAAAGGAGGAAAAAATGAAATAGCCATAGCTGGTGGATCTTACTGTAGGACAGCTAAGCCTCCTAATCTGTTCTTAGCGCCCTGCTGAGCTTGTGCTGCTGTGGGATGTTGGGTGGTTTGTGGATCAGAGTGCTTCTTTCTTACTTTGTATTGCAGGAGAGCTGGGTACGTGAGATTATGGAGCTGTCACTGTTGGGGTTTTATCTCCTGTTCCTGGGTTCAAAACCCTCATTGATCCCATCAGATAGGAAAAGCATCCACCTCCATCCATGCCACGTATGACTTTAAATGTGAAAAGGTCTGGCAGAGAAGTGGGAGGGAGGTTCAGATACTCGTTCCCTGATACCCACTCACGCTGGATGAGAAACAGCACTGCCATGGGGAGAAGGGGTTGTCAGGAGATGTTTGAGTTGTTCTGACCAGAGCTTGGAAATTCGGCTGTAAGATTATATTTACAATTTGAAGAACTGTGGATGAGCTCTGAGACCCACAAAGAAAATTACACTGTAATCCTAGATGTTAGCTGGCCTGGCTTTGTGACCCATCTTAATGGCTGATATGCTGGGATTGCTGTCACTAGCTGCTGAGCTGTGCATCACCAGGATCCTTCATTCCTCTTGCTGGAGCAAACCCTGAGCTCACTCAGCATAGTAATGTAGCTCTGTGACTTGATTCTTGCTTTTTGGCTAACTTCTGTGACCATTGGCTAGTCAAAGTCTGGGCTGTAACTTGGTCTGATCAGACATGGAGGTGACAGAGCTTTCACTACTGGCCCTGGTTGGGAGTTTTGTGTTGCTGGTGGTGTTCCCCAGGGGTTGGTAATGGATCTGATCTTGTTCAACACCTTCATCAGTGACCTGGAGGTAGTGGTAGAGTGCACTGGGTCTTCAGTGAGGCCAGGACAGGGTGAGGGTTGCACAGAGAGGAACTTCATGAGGTTCAGCAAGGGTGAGTGTAGGGTCCTGCACCTGGAGAGGAATAAGTGCATGTATTAGTACAGGTTGGGCTGCTGGAAGGAGCTCTGCAGAGAAGGACCTGGGGTTCCTGGTGGGCAGCAGTTGGCCAGTGGGTGATCAACAGTTGACCAGTGGTTGACTGGTGGTTGACCAACAGTTGACCAGTGGTTGACCAGTGGTTGGCCAACACTTGACCGATGTTTGACCAGTGGTTGACCATTGGTTGACCAACAGATGACCACAGGGTGACCATGAGCCAGCAGCATGCCCTGGTGACTGAGAGGGCAGATGGGATCCTGGAGTGCATTGCACAGGGTGTGAGCAGCAGGGTGAGGGAGGTTCTCCCCTCACTGTCTGTAGGGTGGGGGTCAGGAGAATGGGGTCATGCTCTTTTCAGTGGTGCCCATCGCCAGGACAAAACTGAAGCCCAGGGAGTTTTGTCTGAACATGAGGAAGAACTTCTTGCCTTGGAGGGTGGCATCTCCCATCCTCCTGTGCAACAGCAGTCACATCTGCCCAAGTGGAAGAATAAATACTGCTCCGATCTAATCATCTTAAATGTTCCAGGGTGTAATACCTTAATTTGGTTGCTGACATTATGGCTGATGGGGAAATGATGTGCTAATCAGGAATGACAGCAATGGGAGATAGGAATCTTTTGTTTCAAAGATGAAGCGAACCTGAATGGAGCCTGGTGGGGTGTGCCCTAAGCAGAACCAGTCCCTGTAGCTGACTCAGAGCGGGAGCCCTCCGAGGCTGTGCCTTTCTGCAGATGGAGTGACTTACTCTCATTTAAACCTGTTGCTGGCCTCAGGAAGATCCGTTCCCAAAAGGTCAGCGGCGTCCCGGCATTAAGTTGTTGTGATTCCAGAGCCAAGATTTATTTTTATTATTCTTTTCTCTTTCTTTGGGGGCAGCTTGGAACCAACCATACACAGCCTGCTCTTCCTCTGTCCCTCTTAATGTCTAAAATCTGGAGGGGGGTGGGAATCCTCCCTGGAATGCAACCCTATGCAGGACTGCTTTGTGAAACTGTTTGAAAACAATCGCTTCTGCAGGAGTAGGAGCTAATTTGAACAGCCAGTTCTGTCCTTGAGATTTACATTCTGGGATGCCAGAGGAAAATAGCACGCTGGAATTTGCTTCGTGTTTGAGGTTAGTTTGAAAGGAGTCCGGCACTTTTCTTGAGGCTGGTTTTATATAGCAGCTCGCAGTGGAAACAGTTTGTCTTTTATATTTTTAGGTTAAGGGATTTCTTTAAGGTCAGACTGAGTTCACACTGCTTTCTGCTTTGCCCTGATGGACGTAGGCATTACGGTTTTCAATGGCTTGGGTCCGAACTCGCCGTGTAGCCTCTGGGGTACATTATTCTACATGGTTTGGGGAGCAGGTTGAGAAAATACAAATACACACATCATTTCCCAATCTGGGGAAACCACTGCTTCTGATTTATCCCCTCGAACGGGGGAAGTTCTCTGTGAGCATCACATGGCACCCCAGGGCGGTGCATTGCCTTGAAGAGGAGCGCTGCTCACAGACTTAATTGCATATTCTATCAATTAGGGCACTTAGTGATCCCTCTGCCATTCAGCTTTCTCTGATGGGCTGCAGGAAAGATGCAGAACACGTGGCTGCCCTGTCATTCCGTGGGCTGTTCCTGATGTTATGTCCACATGGTGATGATGTTTCCAGCACCTCTGCTTGCAGCCTGCTGACAGATGCTCCAAGCAGAAAGCAGAGAAACCCTCCAGCAGAATACAGGAATGTATTTTTCCCTGAAGATGATCATTTAACATATATTTTCCTGTTGTGAGAATGTTCTGCTCTAGTAAAGAGATAGTATGGAACGTGTGAATGTATAAATAAATACACCTGAAGTTAATAGGTTTTCCAAGAAAAAAGAGTGACTTAATGGACAGTGAAAACAATATTTTTTTAATTAGAATCATAGAATCGTTAAAGTTTTAAAAGACATCTAAGGTAATCAAGTCCAGCCTTCAACCCATCACCACCGTGCCCACTGACCATACCCACCGTCCTGGTGAGCACGCCTCAGCTGTGTTTCAGTTCAAGTGATGACACCAGATAACCATGTGTGTTGTTCTCAGAGCTGAGCTTGAATTTTAAATGCATTATTCTAATGAATTTACTCACCAGCGGGATGACTTAAAGGAATAAAGCCTGCTCTGGTTTCTGCAGTCTGCAGGGAGCAGCGAGTTAGGGCCACTTACAGTAAGTCTTCCCTGCTTTGCTTTTTCCAGCATCCTCAGCCTGGCCACTGCTCAGAATCTGCCCTTTCTGCTTTTCAGTCCCTGTTGGACATGGTGGCATTGCCTTGGTGCTCTGTGGGTTCTTTCAGCGTGTGTGGGACATCACTTTTCATGGGAGCTGAAGCTCTGCCTTCATCTTCATGCATCCAACCTTTTTTACATATGTCCAGCTCTAGATAATGCCAGATTCACATTTCTTGTTTTTCAGTATTTGGTGCTTGCCTCCCACGAATGCAGTGCCTCGTGGTTGACTGTACAAGCATTCTGAGCATGTGATTAAACTCATTGTTCAGTTTAGATGCCCAGGGGAAGTTTATCATTGCAAGGGCAATGAGGCCCTTGGAATAGTCTGCCCAGTAGATACCCCATCCCTGGAGGTGCTCAAGGCTATGTTGCATGGGACCTTAGGCAGCCTGATCTGGTGGGGTTGGGGCCGGATGATCTTTGAGGACCCTTCCGATCCAAGCCATTCTATGGTTCCAGCATTTGAGCTCCAGGTCTGAGTAAAGCAGCACATTGAGTTAGTGCACAAGGTGAGTTTGGGATTTAAAGCTTTGAAACTCCTGATGTCCCATTACACAGAATCACTGGGGCCAGAAGGGACCTGTGGAGATCAGTCCAACCCCAGTTGGACAGGTCTTTAAAGGCTACTTTCACTAACATGTACAAAGTGTTTCCACGGCTCGACCTACTGATAAGATTCCAAGGTTGGAAAGCTCATTTTTATTTTTTGTGTGGCGCTGGCAGGGTTTACATCATATGGTTTGGTTTTCTCTTAAGTGAGTCCTTCCGCACTCATTGAATCAAAATGGAAACCTCCCCTCCTGCAGTGGAATGCACGAGACCTCAGCATGGATGTAGCAACCCCAGTCCCTTTTAGCTGTTGGACAGGCAGAAGTTTTTAATGAATATTTTTTCATTTTTAGCATCCTGAGGAAGCCTGGATTGGATTTGGTGGTGGGAAATAAGATTGATGGTAGATGTCAAGTCTTTCCTCAAGGACAGAGAGCTTGAATGGCCAACCAAGTTGAGTGTTCTTCAGATGAAATCAACTAGGAGTTTGCTAAAGGCTTGAGCAGGATCTGGTCCCCACGGAGTAACTGCGTTCTTGGCGTGTTCTCACAACTGCATTTAACTGTGCTTCATGAGAAGGTTGGGCTTGTGAGGAGCACTGGTTTGTTGTCCCTGTTCTTGGCAGCATCTCTGATGCTTTTCTTTGTGTGTCCATATACTATGGATATACACATTTGCTGGTTTGTCTCTTTATCTTTCCTCCCTGCACAGATCTCCTTTCCCTGCTACTCTGTCCTGCTCATATCCCATTTGTTGGGGTATGGCATTCATCTGCCCTTTGGTTTTTAGGTTGTTTTGAGGGCTTGTGTAAAGATTTGGTAAAACATTGCAGCCCTCATTTCGGGCTGAGCATCGCTGCGTTTCAGGTTGAACCTCTGTGTGTTTCACAGGTCTAAAAACTTGAGTTTTGCTGCCGTTATTACCAATAATGACATTTCCAAAGCAGGGGCCTCCCATCTCCTGGCACCTGTTCCTTGGAGGTTCCTGAAACTCTTCCCCAACGTGACCAGTTCCCCATCAGCCCCATACGGGCGCTGTTCCCGCTTGGCGGGGCTGGAGGCTGAATCACGGCGCAAGGAAAGTCCCCCCTGTTGGAGCCATGGGGGCTGCACACATGAGCAAAGCGCTGGCCCAAAGGCTCTGCCAAAGCCACTAATGGGATCCAGGCTGCTGGGGTCAGGGATGGAGCCGGTGGGGACCGGTATAGGGGTGCACACTGCTCCCCATGTGTGTTGGCATGTGGTCATGGCCATGCGTCCCCATGCCTCGGTTTCCTGATCTTCCCCATGGAAATCTTTGAAATAGGTGAATATTGAGAAAAAGCCAACTTTTAATAGGAAAAATAATAATAATAATTAGTTTTTATTCCCTTTCTGGCAAGGAAGCTGTCCTTTGTGCAAACATACCGGGTCTGAAGCTCCTCTTTAAAAACATGCTGTTAAATTTAGGGTGGAGGAGGGTGGATTCAGCTCTTTGTGGTCAATAACTAACAGTCCTTCTTTCACCCGAAGTGCGATAGGAGGATTGCAAAGAGTAGAAAAGACACCATTCCTGCTCCTGTCAGCTCAGCCTAAATGGAAAACATGCAGATGGTGACTGGAGGCTGGCTGTGGCAATGAGCTCAGCGATCGAGCCCTGAAATTCAGCACAGATCTTGTTAATTCCATCCCTTTTATTTGGATTTCTGTTCATATATTTTCCGCTGTCTGTCTGAGCTGTGTTTTGTACAAGTTATTGGACATGTCTGTGACTGTCCCTGTAACCAATGAGCCGGTTGCATCCTGCATTGCATGAATTTGTCAAAGCACTCGAGTGCACCCAGCTACTGCTTCTGCTCCTCAAAATGCACAAAGGCCCCACAGTACAGACTGCAGTCATGCACAGATGAGATTTGCTTTCTGAAATAGGTTGTGCTAAGATTATTTTTTTGGTGTGTGTGTTTGCAAGAGATAAGGCTGCAGTGGGATCTTCTGATGAAATCAAGAGTTTGAGGGTGTCTCAAATCCGTCTTCCATCGGTGATGCTGGAACCCACCATGGGTATGGTTCAGGTTGGAAATTAGGGAACTCTTATTCTCAGAAAGAGCAGTCAGACATTAGCACAGATGCCCAGGGAGTGGTGGGCTCAATGGTGGCGTTCCAGAACCATAGACACGTGGCACTGAGGGACGTGGTCACTGGGCATGGTGGGATGGGTTGAGGTTGGGGATTGCGGAGGTCTTCTCCAACTTTAATGGTTCTGTAATTCTCACATCGGACAGGTTGGGCTCTTGCTGCTTTGTGCTCTCCTTGGTGGTTTCACAGAGGATTTCAGCTTCCTGTGCTGTCGAGATGTCACCTTTCACTAGCGCCAAGCTCCAGCCCTGCTCTGAGCAGCAGTGTGACACAAAGGACAAGCTCTTGCCATATCCAGAGGGCTTCATCCCTTCTCCCTGCAGCCAGGAGCCCATAGGGAAGCATTTGCTGAGCACAGACCCCCAGCCCACTCCTCAAAGTGCTTCTCTGCATGACATCCCACCATGCCCACTGACCACATCCCTCAGTGCCACATCTCCACAGTTCTGAAACACCTCCAGGGACGGTGACCCCACCACTCCCTGGGCAGCTGTGCCAGTGCCTGACCACTCTATCTGGGAAGAAATGTTTCCTAATATCCAACCTGAACCTCTCCTTCATTCTTACGCTTCTGGTGGCCTTGATGCCCTTGTTGTCCTCTGATGCCCAGGGAGCTACAACCCAAATCACAAACATGCTTCCAAAGGCACAGATGCTAGGGTGACCTGCAGGTGCTGCTTCACACACTTCTTCCCTATAGAATTACTAAAACAGGACTGGTAACAAAAGCAGAGAGCATATTGCTGTGTTCGTGGCTGACGGCAGAGAACACTTACGATCCTCTCTGCTGATTCCCTGTGTTCTTCCAGCACCTCTCAGCTTGCCTGTTGCTCTAGGAGGGTTAAATACCTACACCTTTGCTTAAGCCATCTGGTTATCCGATAGGACAGTGTTCCCGGGGGGTCGGAGCTATGTATCATCAGTTGTGTTTCAGCAAAGACGGTTTTCCTTCACACCTAATCAAATGATATTTACTCACTGCCGCTGCGACTCCGAACTGTCATCTCATAGCTGTGTGATTTTTCACGAGCACGGTGCCAGTGGAGTTGAGGAGACTGTGGTTTGGTTATAGCTCAAGGCTAAGCTAAGCCAGATGTTAGGGCCTTTATTTGAAGTCGGTCGTTCTTCGCCAGTCGGTCCGCACACATTCCTTTCATTGCTGGAGAGCTTTGCTTTGCTGAGAATATCGCCTTCTGCAGGGAATCCTGGTCATCGGGAATGAACGACTTCTGGGCAGCTCTGGGCAAATTAAGGGAAGATGCAATTTACAGAAAACAAACAATGTTTTGGCTTAATTCCTGAGGTGTGACCCATAGCAGCCCCAAGACATGCCGATGTCCAACCAACAAAAGCATTGGAGGAACCGTCTTTGGCCATGTTGAGTTTCGTCCAGAGTCGCTGGAAGAACGGAGGGGAATTTCCATGGATAAATTTTGGAGGTGGGAGCTCAAAGCAGTGCTTTGCCTGCTGATCTGGGTGATATCAGGCAACTTCTTTCCTTGCTTTTTCCGCAGCCATCAAATGAGCATTTTCTACCCAATGAGTTTGTAAGTTGGTCTGTAACCCTTAGAAAAAAGGAAACACTGCTATGTGCAGTGATGCAAAATAGCACAGTGAGTCCTTGACAACCAGGTTTTAATTTCACAATAAGTGTAGAAAAGCTGGAAATGTGGTTTTGGTTTTTTTTTTTTCTCTTCTGAGCAAAGACCTACAAGTTCAGCATTGCTCCAATAGTTGCTGAATCATGGAATCACAGAATGGCCTGGGTTGTAAAGGACCACAGTGATCATCTGGTTTCAACCCCCCTGCTATGTGCAGGGTCGCCAACCCTGAAGAAGCTCATGGTTTCCTTTCATGGGAGCTAAGCTTCTGGTGATGGAAATCCAAAGCTTGAATTGTGTTTTTTGGCTCTTACCATCTCTTTTCTTGCTGCTTTTGTTGCAATTTGGACCATTTCTGAAAATAGAAACGGGTTGCCCATGATGCTTCCATCTTGGCCTTCGAATTTTGTTGGAAATGTAATGAGTTAAAATAGCTGCTTTTTAGATGCCTTCGGTTTGTCTCAGTGCTGCAATTTGCAGAAGTTTGCTTTAATTGTTTAATTATCTCCATGACATTCATGATGAGTGACGATACAATTAGGCTGGTGGAACTGCACCTCTAAGGAATTTGGCTGCAGAAGTTACCTGCGTTTCCCACAGCTGAAACCTTACCTCACTTCACTAGAATTTGGTGAAGCCAGGTGAAGATTAAGCCAGAAATAAGAAGTTGAGCAACAGCTTCGGTTTTTGCAAAACTGGTCGCTGAAATAAAAGATGGAATTTGAGTCAGATTGGTCATTTCCTTCACGCCGTCCAGCCCAGCACCAGGACATCCCTGTTTTGAATTAGTGATTCAGAACACTCAGCACCCTACAGCATCGGTCGTGTGATCTGCAATCATAGCCAGTGCTGCAGAGCCGTCTTTTAGAACGGCCAAAATCATAGAGAAGCAGAATCATAGTGGTTGGGAAAGACGTCTAAGATCCCCAAGCGCAACCCCAGCCCATCCCATCATGCTCACTGACCACTTTCCTGAGTGCCACATCTCCACGGTTCTTGAAATGTACTTTTCTGTGCACGTAAAGGTGTTCTCCATCTTGTAAAGCACCTTTCTTGGGTGGATTTACCCTCGGCCCAAGCTCTGTTGGTGGAAGACTTGAGTTGGCTGTGGAAGCGCTCGGAGTGCTCAGTCAGGATGTGCAATAAAATCCTATGGGCTGCTAAGCTGGGTTTGAGCTTCTAAAGATAAACAAACCTTGTCCTGTGGTGAGTTACTTCTAGTGACAAACTTAGCATCATTGTGTGTGGAATTTGCAGTGTCATTAGAAGTATTTCCATGCTGGCCACTATAAGCACAAATTAAACCTCCAGAAAGCCTTACCCATCAGGGGGTGAAGCACTGTGCTGGTTTTAATGGGGGCAGTTGGGCAGCGCCCCAACCAACTCCTGCACCCCAATTCCCACTGCCATGCTGCTGTCTGCAGCTACAGATGTGTCTGCCAGCATACATGGCTGCTGCATGCTACATGTGTGCAAAAAAAAAGGTTTCTCTTCATCTGAAAGAATGGCTAACCCATTGGAACAGGTTGTCCAAGGAGGTTGTGGATACCCCATCCCTGGAGGCATTCAAGGCCAGGCTGGATGTGGCTCTGGTCAGCCTGGTCTGGTGGTTGGCGACCCTGCACATAGCAGGGGGTTGAAACCAGATGATCATTGTGGTCCTTTTCAACCCAGGCCATTCTGTGATTCTTTGAGTCTATGATTCTAACCCAACTCAGCAGGGCTGAACTCAACGGGGCCCGCAGGGTTGGTTTCAAGCATCACCATACATTTGTCAAACTTAGATATTGGATGTGGATTTGGGTCCTGGAGTTGAGGTGTGAGGCCGTGCTTTGTTGGCAGGAGCTGTAACCTGATTAATCTGAACAGGTAAAAAGCAACACGATCCGTCAGCAGCACAACTGGCGGCGAGCGGTGAATTTTTCATCAGGGGGCCCATTAGAGAGGAGTGTACGTTACAGAGGGTGGGAGAAAGAAGAGAAACGTAGCCAGGCTTTCATCCAGAGGGATATTGCCTAACCAGTGAGGAATCCTTTCATCAATAAATTAGGAGGAGAATGGGAGAGCTTTGAAAGATCGGCCCGTTAACGTGCTCTCATCCAGCAAATTTGGGGAACATTCTGTTTTGGCATGGGATGCCTTGCAGGAGCAGCTGGGGAAGGGGAGGGCTGTGCTGCTCACACTGCAGCTCAGTGGGATAGGAAGGGCACCATCAGCAAGCATGGGGTGGCTGCTGAGCTCCGTGTTTTGGGGTTTTGGATGCTTTTTCAGCACCATCCTTAATACTTATGTCTTCAGTTTATTGTATGCTCTTTTTGCATCGGGCTCAGAGGTTACTTCTGCAGCCCTTATGGGAAGATTTTGAGGTGCTCAGAGGATGTCTGGCTGATGGTCCATAGAGCAGGAGCCCGGCTCTGCCCTCCTGGGAGCAGAGCTGCTGATGTCTGCGGTGCAGCAAAGCGGCTCCTCGAGGATCTGTACCTACACATCCCTCCTTCCTTGCTCCGCCGATGGAACCGTGCTGCCTTGCTTATGCAAGCTGGCAGCAGAACAAGAAATAAGTTATAACAGAAAGCAGAAGAATTTCGAGCCGAGATCGAACTCCCGCAGTGTTTACAGGGTGGAAATTTACCCAGAAACGCACTTTTCCAAATGCCTCTTACTGTCAAAGCTTTTTTGCTGCTGGCTACTTACTAATTCGGTGTGAGCAGCTCTGCACCAGCTTTCCTGAGCGTGCTCCCCCCATTTGTGCCCTGTATGCACATACCCATCAGCCAAAGGCTCAGCTCTTCTGCAGGGCTCTCAGGGAGCAATACTCTTGGTGCTACTGCTAATTAGTGCCCCATGAGCAGGCTGTGTGCATGAGATATTTCTTGCAGCATGTCACCACGTCCCCTTGGTGCTGTCCTTTTGCCAGCCCTGGTTGCAGATGCCTGCTGATCCCGACAATAGGGCAAATGGCTTTCGGGATCCCAGTATCAGTGGTGGGGCAAACCAGAATTGGCATTTGCAGCATGTTTGCTGCCATTCTGCCTTCGTTTCCTCACATTTGTTGTGCTTGAAGGTCTTTCAAGGGCTAACCTGAAGTTCTCTGGGAGTGACAACATGGGGAGCATTGGCTCCCTGAGTCTTGGGAACCAACACCCACATGGGGTGCTAAATGGGAATTGGAACCCTTGGACCCTACCCAGCAGCTCTTTGTGAAGTTCCAGAACCTGTCTGTGTGTTGTGTACACAGCAGAGCCTCTACAGGGAGAGCTGTTACACAGTAGTTGCAGGAGAAAGTGCCCCAGCA